>NC_084743.1:61697163-61807163 GCF_033978785.1 Entelurus aequoreus | reverse complement strand
GTATATATATATATATATATATATATATATATATATATATATATATATATATATATATATATATATATATATATACACACACACATTTTTAACTTACTCAAGTAGCTCGCACACCGTAACTAAACAAAAAAAACTTTTGTAGCGAGTGGGTCCATGACGATGGCTTCTGTTTTACTGCCGTGTTACAGACACCTTTGGAAACAATTAAGGTTTGTAAAACATTTACAAAATATTTATGTGTAGATAACTCATTTCACAACGTATATATCTGTGGTTTATAGTCTGGTGTGGCTAATATATGAATTATTTTTTTTCCCCCCTAAAATTGAGTGTGTGCGCTCTATTGTCCGGAAAATACGGTATATACATTATATACACTAACCTGCATGGTGACACCAAATATTTAAATTTGCAGGCACATGACACCGTCCACTCGAATGTGGCAGAAGAATGTATCCTAAATGTTAGGATAATGTTGCAAACACATGTGCATGTACGCGAAAGAAGGAAACGCTGCAACAATGTAGCTGACAAACAGGAAATGAAGTGAATGAGTCACAAAGTTAAAATCACATTTTGCTGCAGATGAGGATTGGAGAGTCGTGTCTCTGACTTGTTCTGTCTTCTTTCAACTTCATCGAACCAGTTACGTAATGTTCACTAGTACACCGCCTTGACAGCCTTGCGTGTCACGCTCAAGTCACACAGCGGCTGACGACATGAACATGATGTTCTCGGGACACATTCCAGCCAGCAGACAGTGTTTTCCCAGCAGAGCGTATTCATAAGCATGTGAGTCTCACAGTGCAAGTTACTGTCAGCTTCAACTGTGCACAATCAGCATTTTTTTATAAATATTTTTTAAAAATAATCTGAGGGTGAAAAAAGGCAGCAAGTAAGACTCACATGCCCACCAGCCACGTCTTTACTTACACCGGCATCATTTATTGAGATGTATTTGAACTTACTGGTCACCATGTGATATGATGTTGTGCAGAAAACCCTTACAATATAAAGATTGTTTGAACCTTTAGAGCTCCCCTCAAGTTTGGTCCCGGGGACCTGTCAGATTGATTGATTGATTGAGACTTTTATTAGTAGATTGCACAGTACAGTACATATTCCGTACAATTGACCACTAAATGGTAACACCCGAATAAGTTTTTCAACTTGTTTAAGTCGGGGTCCACCTTAATCAATTCAGGGTCTCAGTCATAAAAATTTTAAAAATAAGTCATTTTTAATTTACATTTTTTTGTCAACGCTTGAATTTTATAGATTAACTTCAGATCTATCAGTCCATATAAAGTAAAAAAGAATAAAATAAAAAATAAACATTTTCATTTTTTTTTTATGTTTAATGACCTTTTTGTTAATGAAACCTCTGTTTTTTATTGCAAAAAACAGAAAATATGCAACATTTTTCCCCAAAAATTATTACAAAGTGGAATATTTGATTTTACGTATTTGGAGCCGTATAGGTCAATAATTCCATGAATCATAGTAATTTTTTTGGGCAAAGACAGTATAAAAAAAAAAAAAAACACTAAAATTCTCAGGGATCCAAATGGGCCCCACTCATTAAAGTGTTAAAAATAAGTAATTCTTTATTTTTATATTTTTTTTACTTTCAACGCTTAAATCTCTAGGTCAATTTCAGATCTATATGTCATTTAAATTTTTTTAATTTTTTTAAATGTTTTTTTTTATGCCCTTTCTGTCATGGAAAACTTTGTTTTTTTTCAATGGCAAACACACAAAATACGGAACATTTTCCCCAAAAAATATTTTAAAGTGAAACATTTGATTTTAAGTATTTGGAGCCTTATAGGTCCATCCATCCATCCATCCATTGTCTACCGCTTGTCACTAAAATTCTCAGGGATCCAAATGGGCCCCACTCATTAAAGTGATCAAAATAAGTCATACATTATTTTTATATTTGTTTTACTTGCAATGCTTAAATCTCTAGGTCAATTTCAGATCTATATGTCATTTAAAATGTTTTTATTTTTTTTAAAGTTTTTTTTCTTATGCCCTTTTTGTCATGGAAAACTTTGTTTTTTTTATGGCAAACACACAAAATACGCAACATTTTTCCCAAAAAATATTTCAAAGTGAAACATTTGATTTGAAGTATTTGGAGCCTTGTAGGTCAATAATTTCATGAATCATGGTTATTTTTTGAGCAAAGACAGTTGAAAAAAACACCAAAATTCTCAGGGATCCAAATGGGCCCCTCTCATTAAAGTGTTAAAAATAAGTCATACATTATTTTTATATATTTTTTACTTTCAACGCTTATATCTCTAGGTCATGGAAAACTTTGTTTTTTATGGAAAACACACAAAATACGCAATATTTTCCCCAAAAATATTTCAAAGTGAAATATTTGATGTGAAGTAATTGGAGCCTTTATCCATCCATCCAATAGACCAATAATTTCATTAATCATGGTTATTTTTTGAGCAAAGACAGTTAAAAAAAACACTAAAATTCTCAGGGATCCAAATGGGCCCCACTCATTGAAGTGTTAAAAATAAGTCATACATTATTTTTATATTTTTTTTACTTTCAACACTTAAATCTCTAGGTCAATTTAAGTCATGGAAAACTTAGTTTTTTATGGAAAACACACAAAATACGCAATATTTTCCCCAAAAAATATTTCAAAGTGAAATATTTCATGTGAAGTAACTGGAGCCTTTATCCATCCATCCAATAGGTCAATAATTTATAACAACAGTGACTTTAGTTGATTTTTTTTTTTTTTTTGGAGCAATGACACTTTTAAAGAAAGAAACAGCCTGCTATGCTCCAGCACCCCCCGTGACCCCAAGAGGGACAAGCGGTAGAAAATGGATGGATGGATGGAAACAACCTGCATGGCAGTTTTGTGTTATTAGAGTCAACATTGCAACTTTTTCTCTACTTAAATTTTAGCGGTATGTTTTTTTCTACTCAATTTAAAAAAATTTTTTAACATAATAGTATTTTTAGAATGGGCTGCGGGCTAATAAAAAATTTGCTGCGGGCCACAAATGGCCCGTGGGCCGCACCTATGGTGTAGAACATTACAAATTGTCCAACAAAACAATATTAAGGTAATCACAAATTACATCAAATTGAAATGTTTATTGAATAACATTAAATCTAAGAGAAAAATGCCATAATTCCATCTAATACTATACTCGACCCATATCGGGCGATCAAGTAGTGTTACGATCTACAACATAATTAACGATCTACAACATAATTAACAAGTTTTTCTGGATTACCAGCGGCATCTCGGGTAATTGTTATGCTTTAGGTAGACAAAAATCTAGGTTACGAGCCTCCCCGCAGATAATTGGTGTAGCAAATGTCACAATGAACCCTATAAGATCCAACCAAAAATTCCAGTCTTACTCGCTAGCATTAGCTTACAGCTACAGATCGACATAACTTTGTTTTTCCAACCATAGGAAGGAAGAAAGTGAGTGCAAAGGACGGTTGCTGACAAGAAGAAGGGGATAATGTTCATTGAATCAAAGACATAAATCATCAAAAACATTACCGAGCGTGGAGCCGACTCGATGAAGCGTATAGTAGAACTGCTAGTCTGCACAATACTGAAGCAGAATGAGTCGCTAACGTCAACCCAAGGAGGTCAAAATAATATCTCAATGGTGGACATCTATCCATAAAAATATGGAGAAGCTGCCAATGGTGTGTTTGATGGAGAAGCACTTCAAAGGAGACACCGTAGAAGTCCACTCTCCAAGGTAAAAATTTTGTACATCAGTATCACATGACTTAGTAAAACTACTGCAGTTGTTTGTAGTACATTGGATTGTATAGTTTTGCGTACCATACTTGCGGTCTAAAAGTTAGTTTGTCTTTTTAAAGGGCATGTTACATGTTAAAATTGTGCTGTTTTGAGGGGGCGAAGCACCAATTCATTTCAAATGGCTTATATATATATAGAAATATATTTATAATAATTATTAATAACGTATTATTATTTCTTATTTCTTTTTTCTTTATTTAACTGATGTATTTGCAAATACTATTTTCTTTTTCTGCTGTTTCTTTCTTTTTTTGGGGGGGGGTGTGTTATGGTTGGGATATAAACAAAAAAATATATTTTGACATTTAGGGCAGACAACAGATATACGATGTATGTGAATATGATGTAATGGATAGGAATGTCTGATGCTGGATGTCAATAAAAATAAAATGAAAAATAAATTATATATATATATAGATATATATACACTACCGTTCAAAAGTTTGGGGTCACCCAAACAATTTTGTGGAATAGCCTTCATTTATAAGAACAAGAATAGACTGTCGAGTTTCAGATGAAAGTTCTCTTTTTCTGGCCATTTTGAGCGTTTAATTGACCCCACAAATGTGATGCTCCAGAAACTCAATCTGCTCAAAGGAAGGTCAGTTTTGTAGCTTCTGTCACGAGCTAAACTGTTTTCAGATGTGTGAACATGATTGCACAAGGGTTTTCTAATCATCAATTAGCCTTCTGAGCCAATGAGCAAACACATTGTACCATTAGAACACTGGAGTGATAGTTGCTGGAAATGGGCCTCTATACACCTATGTAGATATTGCACCAAAAACCAGACATTTGCAGCTAGAATAGTCATTTACCACATTAGCAATGTATAGTGTGTATTTCTTTAAAGTTAATACTAGTTTAAAGTTATCTTCATTGAAAAGTACAGTGCTTTTCCTTCAAAAATAAGGACATTTCAATGTGACCCCAAACTTTTGAACGGTAGTGTATATATATATATATATATATATATATATACACATACGCACGCACGCACGCACGCACGCACGCACGCACGCACGCACGCACGCACACACACACACACACACACACACACACACACACACACACACACACACACACACACACACACACACACACACACATATATACATATATATATATATATATATATATATATATATATATATATATATATATATATATGCATACATACACACATACTGTACATACATATATACATACAAATATGTATGTATATATATATGTGGAGTTTGCATGTTCTCCCCGTGGGTTTGCGTGGGCTCCCTCCGGTTACCCCGGCTTCCTCCCACCTCCAAAGACATGCACCTGGGGATAGGTTGATTGGCAACACTAAATTAGCCCTAGTGTGTGAATGTGAGTGTGAATGTTGTCTGTCTATCTGTGTTGGCCCAGCGATGAGGTGGCGACTTGTCCAGGGTGTAGCCCGAATGCAGCTGGGATAGGCTCCAGCCACCCCGTGACCCCGAGAGGGACAAGCGGTAGAAAATGTATGTATGTACATAGGATATATATGTATACATAATTATATATGTCTATATATACACATAAATGTATACTAAACTACATAATTATGGTTACCTCCTCTTTGCTGACGCCAAAGTCGGCTATGTCTAATTCTGACAGGAGCGAGGAATCTCCAAAGCTCTTGGATTCCTGGAGGGACACCACCTCCATGAGCTCTTCCACCTGTGCTTGAAGCCGCTCCGAGCGGCACCGTGCCAGCTCCACCTCCTGTCGCGCTTCAGCCAGCTGGAAGCACACACATGCAGAAAACCATAAAACATTTTTTTACCTTTGAGTTAGGGCTGTCAAAAAGAACATGTTAACACATGTACATCATTTATCATGCATTATTTTTTTTTAACATGCCTCAAAACAGCAGCTTGGAATTTCGGACATGCTCTCCCTGAGAGAGCATGAGGAGGTTGAGGTGGGCGGGGATAGCGGGGGGTGTATATTGTAGCGTCCCGGAAGAGTTAGTGCTGCAAGGGGTTTTGGGTATTTGTTCTGTTGTGTTTATGTTGTGTTACGGTGCGGATGTTCTCCCGAAATGTGTTTGTCATTCTTGTTTGGTGTGGGCTCACAGTGTGGCGCATATTTGTAACAGTGTTAAAGCTGTTTACACGGTCACCCTCAGTGTGACCTGTATGGCTGTTGACCAAGTATGCGTTGCATTGGGAAAAGCTGTAGATGTAATGTGACTGGGCCGGCACGCAAAGGCAGTGCCTTTAAGGTTTATTGGCGCTCTATACTTCTCCCTACGTCCGTGTACACAGCGGCGTTTTAAAAAGTCATAAATCTTACTTTTTGAAACCAAAACCCATACCGATAATTTTGAAACCGATACCGATAATTTCCGATATTACATTTTAAAGCATTTATCGGCCGATAATATCGGCAGTCCGATATTATCGGATATCTCTAGTAAAAATGCATTTATTTCAATATGCATCATAACAAAAACGGTAATATAAAAAAATGGATAGATGTTGATAGTCCAACTCATACTGACTGGTATACACAAGCTATGGAGATGATATCAGCTTTTAGTTTAGATAATGATGAGTCGTATATTGGAATATGGGATCCAGTATTTAAATGTGTTTTAACTATTAAATGAACCTAAAATATGACTTATTTTATCTTTGTGGAAAATATTGGACACAATGTGTTGTCAAGCTTATGAGATGCCACTGCGACAAGGGTGTCCGTACAAACAACTTTAACACTGTTACAAATATGCGCCACACTGTGAACCCACACCAAACAAGAATGACAAACACATTTCGGGAGAACATCCGCACCGTAACACAACATAAACACAACAGAACAAATACCCAGAACCCCTTGCAGCACTAACTCTTCCGGGACGCTACAATATACACCCCCCGCCCACCTCAACCTCCTCATGCTCTCTCAGGGAGAGCATGTCCCAAATCCCAAGCTGCTGTTTTGAGGCATGTTAAAAAAAAAAAATGCACTTTGTGACTTCAATAATAAATATGGCAGTGCCATGTTGGCATTTTTTTCCATAACTTGAGTGGATTTATTTTGGAAAACCTTGTTACATTGTTCAATGCATCCAGCGGGCCATCACAACAAAATTAGGCACAATAATGTGTTAATTCCACGACTGTATATATCGGTATCGGTTTTAGTTTAGTTTAGTTTATTAAGGATCCCCATTAGTCTACACCGCAGTGGAGACTATTCTTCCTGGGGTCCAGACAAAAAAACATCACACAATCACAAAACAAAATATTAAAATGCAGTACAACATGATCAAATAATAAAATGTTGTAATACAAAAACAGCAACAACAAAGAACCAAAAAAAGTAATAATAACTTCGAGTTTATGTAATATAGTTCATACCAAAGATAAAAAGAGCAATATAAAAATATATATATATATTTTTGCAAAAATAAAACAAAGAACCAATGGCCTAAAATATACACATTAGTTTACCAAAGACAAACAATACGTGACGAAAAAGTACCATCCATCCATTTTCTACTGCTTGTCCCACAATCAACAAGATAGTCAATAGTCAATAAAACCAGTCATGACATTAGGTACAATCTAGAATAATCTCTTTCCGCAATACTTCTCCTCTTAGTCTGTTCTTAAAACCCACTATGCTGGTGATTGATACCAAATATTGTGGAAGTCGATTCCAGTAAGTGATTGCCCTATACATTACAGTCTTTTTCAAAACATCACTTTTGGGTTCAAGACGGGTGAAAGGACCTCTTAGGGCTAGCCTGGTACCATAGTTGTGACTGTCATTAGCAAGCAACAGCTGAGAATACAGATATGAAGGTTTATGGTATGTATAGATTTTTTTTATTTTATTTTTTTAAATCGGTTGATATCGGAATCGGTAATTAATAGAGATGTCCGATAATATCGGTCTGCCGATATTATCGGCCGATAAATGCGTTAAAATGTAATATCGGAAATTATCGGTATCGTTTTTTTTATTATCAGTATCGTTTTTTTTTGTTTTTTTTTGTTTTTTTTTATTAAATCCACATAAAAAACACAAGATACACTTACAATTAGTGCACCAACCCAAAAAACCTCCCTCCCCCATTTACACTCATTCACACTCATTCACACAAAAGGGTTGTTTCTTTCTGTTATTAATATTCTGGTTCCTACATTATATATCAATATATATCAATACAGTCTGCAAGGGATACAGTCCGTAAGCACACATGATTGTGCGTGCTGCTGGTCCACTAATACCGGTAATACTAAACTTTAACAGTTAATTTTACAAATTTTCATTAATTACTAGTTTCTATGTAACTGTTTTTATATTGTTTTACTTTCTTTTTTATTCAAGAAAATGTTTTTAATTTATTTATCTTATTTTATTTGATTCATTTTTTTAAAAAGTACCTTATCTTCACCATACCTGGCTGTCCAAATTAGGCATAATAATGTGTTAATTCCACGACAGTATATATCGGTTGATATCGGTATCGGTTGATATCGGTATCGGTAATTAAAGAGTTGGACAATATCGGCATATCGGATATCGGCAAAAAGCCATTATCGGACATCCCTAGTAATTAAGAGTTGGACAATATCGGATATCGGCAAAAAAGCCATAATCGGACATCTCTAGTCTGCATTACTTTATTTACAATAAACAAATCTAATATTGACGTTTATTAATCGATTCTATAATCGTCATGTCCAAATTGCGATGCATCTAAAAATGTATTATTTCCCCCACCTTAGGCAATTCCCCTTTAAACACTGATAAGATGATATGAATTTTAAAAAACTCAATCTAAAGTGCCTCACTAATTTTATGCAAACCGTGGCATGTTTTAGTCACTTTTGTTGGCCCATGCACAAAGTTTCATAGAAATCATTTTTGCATCGCCCACATACAACACATGCGGTGTCCTCGTCCAGCTGTACGACAGTGAGACAGGCATCCCGACAAGCTAGTTTCCAGCGTTTGCCGACAAAGGAACTCAATGAACTTGTGCGGAATCCACAGCTGCAGGGGAAAGTGGGAGTCACCACAGCGAGCATTCGCAGTACACCGATATAGCAGTGACACCATCGGAAATCCCGCGGAAACTCTGGCAGCGTAGGCAAGGAGATGACATTCCTTTTGTTATTAAAAAAGTATTCCGTTCAAACTTCAAACACTTCATGGCTTCTCGTCTTGACAGCAATGCAATTAGGATGTACTGTAGTTAATTTTAAGACACACTTACAATGTATGTTCGGCGCCATTCGACTTTAATTTCGTTTATTTGCATGCGTGCGGTGCTGCAGTCACCTGCGTGCAACTATGTGTACACTGAAAATTATTTGCCACTTGACAAGATTTGAACATTTTATTTCTAAAAATGGAATTCCCTAGCTTTAAGAGCTTTTTACTTTTTTCTAGTTATTGACTTTACAGCATATTCTTAAAGGCCTACCAAAATGAATTTTTTTTATTTAAACGGGGATAGCAGATCCATTCTGTGTCATACTTGATCATTTCGCAATATTGCCATATTTTTGCTGAAGGGATTTAGTACAGAACAACGACGATAAAGTTTGCAACTTTTGGTCGCTGATAAAAAAAAGCCTTGCCTATACCGGAAGTAGCGTGACAGGAGGTAGGATTCCTCACAATTCCCCGTTGTTTACAATGGAGCGAGAGAGATTCGGACCGAGAAAGCGACGATTACCCCATTAATTTGAGCGAGGATTAAATATTCGTGGATGAGGAACGTGAGAGTGAAAGACTAGAGAGGCAGTGCAGGGTGTATCTTTTTTCGCTCTGACCGCAACTTAGGTACAAGCTGGCTCATTGGATTCCACACACTCTCCTTTTTCTATTGTGGATCACGGATTTGTATTTTAAACCACCTCGGATACTATATCCTCTTGAAAATGAGAGTCGAGAACGCGAAATGGACATTCACAGTGACTTTTATCTCCACGACAATACATCGGCGAAGCTCTTTAGCTACTGAGCTAACGTGATAGCATCTGGCTCCAATGCAGATAGAAACAAAATAAATAAATCCCTGACTGGAAGGATAGACAGAAGATCAACCATACTATTAAACCATGGACATGTAACTACACGGTTAATAATTCTCAGCCTGGCAAAGCTTAACAATGCTGTTGCTAACGACGCTGAAGCTAACCGGACCTCATAGAGCTATGATAAAAACATTAGCGCTCCACCTACGCCAGCCCTCATCTGCTCATCAACACCCGTGCTCACCTGCGTTCCAGCGATCGACGGCGCGACGAAGGACTTCACCCGATCACAGATGCGGTGGCGGCTAGCATCGGCTAGCGCGTCTGCTATCCAAGTAAGTACTCCTTGATGTGTTGCTACAGCCAGCCGCTAATACACCGATCCCACCTACAACTTTCTTCTTTGCGATCTCCATTGTTCATTAAACAGATTGCAAAAGATTCACCAACACAGATGTCCAGAATACTGTGGAATTGTTCGATGAAAACAGAGCTTTTTGTATGGTGACACATTGGGTACGAATACTTCCGTTGCCGTCGTGACGTCACGCGCATACGTCATATCCAAAGGAGTTTTTCAACTGGAAGTTTAGCGGGAAATTTAAAATTGCACTTTATAAGTTAACCCGGCCGTATTGGCATGTGTTGCAATGTTAAGATTTCATCATTGATATATAAACTATCAGACTGCGTGGTCGGTAGTAGTGGCTTTCAGTAGGCCTTTAATTTTAGCATGAATAATTATATGCTGTCTATTCTAAAATTGTTACAATTGAGAAAGTACATATTTAAATAAGATCCTTTGGTTTTCTCCTGGGATTGTCCCGATACAAAAATGCTTTTCGATACTTTTCAAAATAAAGGGCACCACAAAAGAAGGCCTTATTGGCTTTATTTTAACAAAAAAATCTCACGGTCCATTAAACATATGTTTCTTATTGCTATTGAAGAACAACTTTCTCCTTAAATGAAATAGTGAACATACTAGACAACTTGTCTTTTAGTAGTAAGTAAACAAACAAAGGCTCCTAATTTGTCTGCTGACATATGCAATAAGATATTGTGTCATTTCTTATTCATTTATTTTGTCAAAATTATGAGGGACAAGCAGTAGAAAATTGATTATTATTCTACTTGTTCATTTACTGTTAATATCTGCGTATTTTCCGTTTCAACATGTTCTATCTACACTTCTGTTCAAATGTAATAATCACTTATTCTTCTGTTGTTTGATACTTTACATTAGTTTTGGATGATACCACAAATTTGGGTATCGATCCGATACCAAGCAGTTAAAGGATCATACATTGGTCATATTTAAAGTCCCCATGTGTCCAGGGACATATATTCTGAGTTTATAAACACAATATAATTAAAAAAAGGAAAAAAGATGGTAAAAATATCGATGTAATCATTGTAGTATCGAGTAGATACGCTCTTGTACTTGGTATCATTACACTGGATGGCATTGGACCCATGGCATTTCTTTACATTGAGGAGCGCTAGCCTGTTAGCGGTTAGCTATTGTATCCTCCTACGGTGTGTAGTGAAGCATGTTTAGCTATTCCTCGCCCTGCGGGTATGATACTTGTAAGAAACTCACTTTATTTGTCGCCATGGAGGCGAGGATTAGTGATTTGTAAGTAGATAAAACACTACCGTCTGCGGATGGATGTTAGCCGCTAGCTAGGTAGCCATATTTAAAGCACCTCTTATAGAGCTGCGTTTCAGTGTTATAGCTTCACCTTTATCGTTAGTTTTTAAGCCAAAATGCGTCCATTCTTCCTTTTTTGTCTACACACTGTGTCTGCTTTTAAGTGTTCCGTGATTGTGCGCTGCCGAACATGGTCCTCTGCTCGTAAAACCATCAATGTCACGATGTGACGACAGCACGCCTTCATGCCTGTTAATTAAAAAATAAAAAATAAAAAAGGTGGGAGGACAGGTACTTTTTAGAGGCGGTATAGTATCCTTTATGATTCATTAGTATTGCAGTACCTTACTAGTACATTAGGTCCACATTAGGTCAGCCCAGAGCCCGGGGGTCTTCAAAACCCTTCTTAAGACCTATCTCTTCTCGCTGGCCTTTGACCTGAGCTGAGTCCGCCCACTAGGCCACCATTTCTAGTCCCCCCCCCCACACCCTTCGCTTTAGTTTTATTTTTCAATTTGTCGCACTTTTATTATTCTTATTTTTATTTAGCAAATTTTTACTTTTTATTCGACCCCTTTTACCGTATTGCTTTTGCACTATTTTGTTCAGCTCATTCATTATTTACGTTCTTTGTTTGTTTTTTTTGTTTTGTTTTTGTTTTTTGCTCTATGCTTTTTTAACCTGTACAGCACTTTGGTTCAATTTAAAACATACTTGCCAACCTTGAGACCTCCGATATCGGGAGGTGGGGGGGTGGGGGTGCGTGGTTGGGGCGTGGCTAAGGGCGTGGTTAAGAAGAGAGTATATTTACAGCTAGAATTCACCAAATCAAGTATTTCATACATATATATAATATATATATATATATAATATATATATATATATATATATATATATATATATATATATATATATATATATATATATATATATATATATATATATATATATATATATATATATATATATATATATATATATATATATATATATATATATATATATATATATATATATATATATATATATATATATATATATATATATATATATATATATGTATGTATGAAATACTTGACTTTAAGTGAATTCTAGCTATATATATATATATATATTTATTTTTTTTATTTTTTTTATTTTTTTTATTTTTTATTATACATATAAATAAAATACTTGAATTTCAGTGTTCTGCAGGCTATCCAATAGATGGCAGTATTGTCCTGTTTAAGAGTGTCACAACATTGCTGTTTACTGCAGACAAACTGCTTTACGGTAGACTAAACGTGACTGCTGTTGTTGTGTGTTGTTACCGCGCTGGGAGGACGTTAATGAAACTGCCTAACAATAAACCCACATAAGAAACCAAGAACTCTCTCTCCTTGTTGTGCACTCTACTCTCTAAAAGCCGTAGATGTTATGACGTCATTGGGCAGGCAAGCTGTTTATTTGTGGGAAAGCGGACGTGAGAACAGCTGTCGCCACTCAGGTCCGCATTGAGCTGGAGGGGGCGTGGCCTCCAGCTCCGGCTGAATACCGGGAGTTTGTCGGGAGAAAATCTCTGCCGGGAGGTTGTCGGGAGAGGCGCTGAATACCGGGATTCTCCCGCTAAAAACGGGAGGGTTGGCAAGTATGATTTAAAAGTTGTCGTAAACGTGCTATATAAATAAAGTTCACTTGACTTGACAAGTACTGGTATACCGTACAACCCTATTTTCTCCATATACAAAATCGTATTTAATTTAAGCAATGCAAGTTGGATAATGCTTGTTTTCAGAATAAAATATGTATTTCTCTCTTAAAAGTCCTGCTAATTTCTAGATATACAAATCTTAATTAAGTATGTCTGATCAAGTTTAAAAAAAAGAAGCTAGCTGCATGGACATATGAGATGTCACTAGTTTTTAGTAGTTTTTTTCCCTAAAATCTAGACTTTTTCTCTTATATTTTGTCGGCAGTGTGTGCGTACCTGTTGACTGTGCTGCTGGTTGAGTTGGTCGTGCGTGGCCAGACGCGTGTTCAAAGAGGACAAATTGTCTCGCAGCTCAGCGTTCTCCTGACAGAGGTGCTCCAAACGTTCCTCCAGCGCCTGTTCCCTCTGGGTGAGCCGCAAAACCTGGACAAACACACAGTGCCATTTCACTAATATGAATCCTAGGTATTGTGTATTAAGGGTGTCAAAAAAATTATCGTTTTTTAGAATGAATTGCGATTCTTATGTGTAACGATTATTAATCGATTTAAAAAAAATCAAAGATCGATTTAAAAATATATATATACCGTATTTTTCGGACTATAAGTCGCAGTTTTTTTTTATCCTCAGGAGCGACTTATGTGTGAAATTATCAACACATTACCGTAAAATATCAAATAATATTATTTAGCTCATTCACGTAAGAGACTAGACGTATAAGATTTCATGGGATTTAGCGATCGGGAGTGACAGATTGTTTGGTAAACGTATAGCATGTTCTATATGTTATAGTTATTTGAATGACTCTTACCATAATATGTTACGTTAACATACCAGGCACGTTCTTAGTTGGTTATTTATGCCTCATATAACGTACACTTATTCAGCCTGTTGTTCACTATTCTTTATTTATTTTAAATTGCCTTTCAAATGTCTATTCTTGGTGTTGGGTTTTATCAAATACATTTCCCCCCAAAAATGCGACTTATACTCCAGTGCGACTTATATATGTTTTTTTCCTTCTTTATTATGCATTTTCGGCCGGTGCGACTTATACTCCGAAAAATGCGGTACAGTACAGGCCAAAAGTTTGGACACACCTTCTCCTCATTCAATGTGTTTTCTTTATTTTCATGACTATTTACATTGTAGATTGTCACTGAAGGCTTTAAAACTATGAATGAACACATGTGGAGTAATGTACTTAACAAAAAAAGGGGAAATAACTGAAAACATGTTTTATATTCTAGTTTCTTCACATTTTCAGGACTTATGCAGATCTCAAATAAACATCAGCAGGTACCAGAAGGTAAGAAAAGTTGGTTTTGCATAATATAGTGAAACAAAACGCCAGATAACATGTCTGCTAATAGGTGCCATTTTGCGGTCCTTATACACACACATTAGTAATACTTGTATCTCTGACGACGGTAGCCATAATGGGCCGACAATCCATCAAGCGGTGCGGCTTCAAAGTCATACTAAAACATTTTGACAGATTTTTGAGTGCCGTGTGTAATGTTCTTTATTTTCAATGGAACATTTCAAGTTTTGGTGTTATTTACTGGCGTCATATTGCAGTCTACACGTATCTCTTATGTGTGACTACACTTATCATTACACCATGTACCAAATAAAATTGCTTCGAGGTCGGTAAGCACAACCAGAATTATTCCATACATTAGGCGCACCGGGTTATAAGGCGCACTGTCGATTTTTCTGAGAAAATGAAAGGATTTTAATTGCGCCTTATAGTCCCAAAAATACGGTAGACATTCTAACTCCTGTATAAATGTTTTGGTTACCAAATTAATCTACAGAAAGTTCACTTACATTTAATATGGACTTTAAAAAGTGACTTTATTAGAGAAAACATTGATGCAGTTGTTGTTGTTTTTAACATTTGTTAACAGTAGTCTGTAACAAACAGCAAAAGCAAAGAGGAAAAGAGGTTGACAAAAACAAAAAAGTGTTTACCATTGTCTTTTTCTTTTTTTTGGTGCCCATAGAGTATTTACCTGCTCTTTCATTGCGCTGATCATCTCCTCCTCCTGAGGCCTGTTGTGGTTTGCCTTTTGTTGAAGATCCTGTTTTAGAGTCTGCAGCTCACTGGACATCACCCGCTCCATTTCCATCGCCTGTAAACAGTTGGTATATCAAATTGCAATTAAACACAATACTTGTGTTGTACAGAAAGAGGAGGGGGCGTAAAAGACAGAGATGCAAAAACAGAATTCCCAAATGATTTTTGTTGTCTTTTAATCAAATCTGACCGGGTTATGAGTTTAAAAAAGCCATTGGCTACTTTTTTCAAATAAAGTCTATCTATTGATATTAAAGCAAAGATGTCCATTTGCGGCCCGCAACTAATTTCTTAACGGCCCGCGTCACATTCTAAAAATACTAGTACAAAAAAAAACATAAATACAGGTGATATGAAACGATAAAAATTTGCAGTGTTAACTTTAATAACACAAAGCTGCCATGCAGGCTGTTTTATTCTTTAAAACTGTCATTGCTCAAAAAATAACCATGGTGCCATAAACAAACTTGTTCTATGAGGAAAAAGGGCATGAAACAAACAAACAAAAAATAATATAAACTTGTAATCAAAAGACATGGAAGTTGATCTAGATATTTTAGACTTGAAAGTAAAGAGAAAAAAATGTATGACTTATTTTTAACACTTTTATGAATAGAGCCCTTTTGGATCCCTGATCATTTTAGAGGGATTTTTTTTTAAACTGTCATTGACTTTGATTCAATATTATTTTTTAAGCAATGTTTTTATGAATTATTGACTTTTTTAAGGCTACAATTACTTCACATCAAAAATTCCCAGTTGAAATTATTTTTGGGGGAATATTGCAGATTTTGTGTATTTGCTATTTCTATGACAAAAAGGGCATCAAACAAACAAACAAAAAAATAAAACACAATTGAAATTAAAATGTATATTTAATCTGGAGTTGATCTAAAGATCTAAGGGTTAAAAGTTTTTAAAAATTATTAAAGAATAAATTATGAAGTGGGACCCTTTGGATACCTGAGAATTTTAGTGGTATTTTTTTTAAACTGCTCAGAAATTAAAAATAAATCAAAATCAATGTTGTTGTGAATCATTGATCTATTCAAAGCTCCAATTACTTCACATCAAATATTCCACTTTGAAATATTTCTGGGGTAAAATATTGTATATTTTGTGCGTTTGCCATTAAAAAAAAGTTTTCTACGACTAAAAGAAATTATAACAAACACAAAATAACAATTAAAATTATTAAAACGTACAATCGACGGATAGATCTGAAGTTGATCTAAAAATTTAAGGGTTGAAAGTTTAAAAAAAATAAAAAACAATGTATGACCTATTTTTAACACTTTTATGAGAGGGGCCCTTTTGGGTCCCTGACAATTCTAGTGGGATATTTTTTTTCCTGTTATTGCTTAAACTGTTATTGCTCAAAAGTAATAATGAATCAAAATCAACGTTGTTTTGAATTATTGATCTATTGGCTGCTACAAATACTTCGATCAAATATTCCATATTTTTGGGGGTAAATATTGCATATTTTGTATATTTGCCATAAAAAACTAAGTTTTCTACTACAAAAAAGGCATAAAACCGACAAACAAACATTGACGGATAAATCTGAAGTTGATCTGAAGATTCAAGGGTTCAAAGTAAAACAAATAAAAATCACAAATTTTTATCACTTATGATAAATATGACCTTTTGATTGCTGGGATTGTTTTTTTTTAAATTGTTATTGCCCAATCAATAACAATGAATCAAAATTAACGTTGTTATGAATTATTGACCAATTTAAGGCTCCACATACTTCACATCAAATATTCAAAGTTGACATTTTTTGGGGGGGAAATATTGCATATTTTGTGTGTTTGCCATTAAAAACAAGTTTTACTTTAACAAAAAGGACATAAAACATTTTGGTTTTTTTAAATCAATAAGTAAACTTTATATCGACATATACTTTTTACCACTGGAAAAAAAAAAAAAATATATATATATATATATATATATATATATATATATATATATATATATATATATATATATATATATATATATATATATATATATATATATATATATATATATATATATATATATATATATATATTTATTTATTTATTTATTTTTTCCCAGTGGTAAAAAATAAAAAAAATTAAAAATTATTACAAAAAATAAAAAAAAATGTTTTTAATATATATGTATATATATATATATATATATATATATATATATATATATATATATATATATATATATATATATATATATATATATAAATATATAAATATATATATATATATATATAAATATATATATATATATATATAAATATATATATATATATATATAAGATTCCAGAAAACACAGAGTGAGATGTTCTACCTCTTGTGCGAAACACAAATGCATAAAATGACTTAACACATTAAAATGAACAGTGAACGTGAATGGAAGACCTGACGGATAAAATTTACGGGTGCGCATCATCAGTAGTGTTCCTCTGGGTCATTGGATGTTTCGGCCTTTAACACTATACACCCTCTCCAGAGGCGGCCAGCTACAGGATGATCAGACCTTAGCTTGCGACCCAAGCCCAATTAGCCATAAAAGTCACCTTGTTGGCAGACCTATCAGGGAACTATGCATGGCAGGGGCGTCCGGTTCCCTGAGTCAGCTTTGTCTGACCGCATACCTCCTGCTGCACTAGTTGGGGGCCCAATTGGGGTCATTCCTCTTCAGCCAGAGCCACCGGCTGCTCTTTTCGGCTGCTTCAGATGCGGCTTTGATGGCTGTACGCAGGCACTGACCCCTGACTCCCAAGTCCCTCAGCAGTTTTGCGGTAGAGGTTCCCACAAAGCCTCTGCACCCAACCTCCACAGGGCGGACTTCAGTATTCCAGCCGCGATTTTGAGCTTCCGCGGCCAGCTCGGAATACCGCAAATATTTCCTCTCATATGCCTCCTCCATGGATTCCTCCCAGGGTACAGTGAGCTCAACAATGAAGGCCTTTTTGTGGGAAGTGGACCAGAGCACTAAGTCAGGCCTCAAAGTGGTAGTGGCAATCTCGCTGGGGAAAATCAGCTGTTTGCCAACATCTGCCAGCATCTTCCAGTCGCGTGCTGGACACAGCTGACTTCTCTCTGACGGGTTAACGTTGCGCCCGGCAACTGTGACCCCTTCACGGACAAAGGTAGTTCTCCATGAGGTTTAGATGGTGGTGGTAGTGCATTGATGTTGGATCGTTTTACCTCCAGTGTGGAAGCAAGACTCTTCAAAACTTGGTTGTGGCGCCAAGTATATCGCCCCTGAGTGAGGCTGGTTTTGCAACCTGTGAGTATGTGTCGGAGGGAGGCTGGCTTAGTACAAAGGGCGCATGATGGATCTTCGCCAAACCACTGCTGGAGATTGGTTGGGGTCGGAAGGACATCGTAGGTAGCTCTGATGGCAAAGCTTAAGCTCCTTGCATCCATGGCCCATACATCCCTCCAGCTCAACTTCTTTCTTTCAACGCCTTCCCACCGAGTCCACCGACCCTGTTTGCCAAGGGTGACTGCCTTGGCCCATCTCAGGGCCTCCTCTTGACGCCGTACTTCCTCCACCACCATCTTCCTCCGTGTTGGCACATTGGCACTTCTCCAGGCAGGGCGACTAGACATAAGACCAAGGCCTCCTCTACCTTGCTGAACATTCCCCACAATGTCAGCATGTCTGAGAGCTGCTGTTGCCTCTTCAACTGCTCTTGCTGGTGTCCACTTGCGCCCTGAAACCAATGTTGGTGCATTTTCCCTAACCGCTGGATCTTTGGATTCATTCAAGATCAACTGCAGTCGTGTTTTGGCACACTTGAACTCCTCTGTAAGACTGGTAAGGGGCAACTTGAGGATACTGTCACCGTAAAGGCCTATGGTGGTGAGACAGCGTGGAACTCCAAGCCACTTTTTCATGTAGCCGGTGACTCTTCTCTCCAGCTTCTCCACCGTTGAGATGGGCACCTCATAGACTGCCAGGGGCCACATCACCCGGGGTAGTAAGCCGAACTGAAGGCACCAGGACTTGAGCTTCCCAGGCAGTTGGGTATTGTCAATCACCAGTAGGCCTCTTTTGATGTCATTGCACAACTGCTTCACCTGGTCTTTATCTCGTAGACTTGCATCATATCGCCTTCCTAGACTTTTGACTGGCTGCTCGGATATAGTGGGGATTGGCTCATCTCCAATGAAGAACTGCAAATCAGCGAGCACTCCCTTCACCACTGAGATGCTGCGTGACTTGGATGGGTTAATCTTCATCTGAGCCCAACTGATGTTCTCCTCGAGTTTTCTGAGTAATCTCTTGGTGCAAGGGATGGTGGTAGTCAGAGTGGTGATGTCATCCATGTAGGCTCTGAGGGGAGGGAGGCGCCTGCAAGAGCCCAGTTTTTGTCCACCTACGACCCATTTTGAGGCTCGAATGATGATCTCCATGGCCATGGTAAATGCCAAGGGAGATACAGTACATCCGGCCATGATGCCTATTTCCAGGTGCTGCCATGAGGTGGTAAATTCTGGTGTTGAAAAGCAGAACTGCAGGTCATGAAAGTAGACTTTCACCAAGGTTGTGATGGTGTCCGGGATGTTAAAGAATTTGAAGGCAGTCCAGAGGAGCTCATGGGGCACAGAGCCAAAGGCATTTGCGAGATCCAAGAAGACTGCGTGTAGGTCCCTTTTCTCCCGCTTTGCCATTTGGATCTGGTGCCAGATCATACTGGCATGTTCTAGGCACCCAGAGAAGCCTGGTACTCCTGCCTTCTGAACAGATGTATCTATATAGTTATTTCTGTGCAGGTACTCGGCCATCCTTTGTGCAATAACACTGAAGAAGATCTTACCCTCCACGTTTAGCAAGGCAATTGGGCGGAACTGACTGATGTTTGCGGCGTCTTTCTCCTTTGGAATAAGGATCCCACCTGCCCGACGCCATGCTTTAGGAATGGTTTTCTTCTGCCATACCGTTCTCATGAGTCTCCAAAGAATCCTGCAGACATCTGGTGCGTTCTTGTAAACCTTGTACGGGACTCCGTTTGGCCCAGGAGCTGAAGCTGTTCTTGCCCGATGGACAATCCTCTCGACCTCCTTCCATGTTGGAGGACCGGTCTCAAATTGATGCTTTGGGGGGTCGATTGGTGGAATGTCTGGCGGAACGGCCATGTGTTCATGACGCCTTGGATCAGAGTGGGTTGCTCTCAGGTGGTCCTCTAAATCATACTTTGTTGTTTTTAGGACCCCACTTTTCTCCTTGGTAAAGAGATTCTTCAGGAATTTAAAAGGATCTTTGTAGAACCGTGTTCTTGTTTGTTCTTTCGTCCTTCTTCGTTTGCATAGACTCTCTGCTCTGCGGAGGGATGCCAGGCGTGTTTTAATGTCAGCTTGGAGAGCACATATGCCCTCCTTTTCCAATTCTGGGGCCCTCTTCCACAGTTTCCTGAGTCGTCTCAGTTCTTTGACAAGGCGCTTGATTTCCTGTTGCCTCCTGGAGATGGGTGGAGTGGGAGGTGTTTTAGCAGCTTTTATCTCTAAAAATCCAAATCGTTCTGCACCGTATTGATAGATGATGTTTCCCATTTTCTCCAGCTTCTTCTCTGCTGTGCCTTTGAGTTGTTCAATGGACTGCATTAGGTCACTATTCACTGTTTCCCAGAGCTTCTTTTCCACAGCACTGGGCCACTTCACTCGCAGTCTGCGGCCTGGGAGTCTCTGCTCGACTGCAGGTTGGGGAGTTAGGGTAGGATCCACCTCTGGTGTTTCTTCCACTACTAGTTCAGTGCTTGAGTATACCTCTTCCGCTACAGGGGTGCTGATGCTCTCCAATCTATGGTTTTCATCCAGTTGGTGAACTTCTATCGACTGATTTGACTCCTTCTGCAAGAAGAGGTCAATGCGAGGCCCCTGATTCTTTTCACTTAAGCACTTTTTCTTTCCCTGGTGAATCCTTAAGCCCCGAAAAGATGTTATTTTCCTCCACCCACAGCTACAAATCTGCAGTTTGTGGTCCACTGCTGTGACAAGGCTTGTGCTGGTTGCTGTGGTGTTATCTTGCGCTGTGCTTTCTTTACTCGTAGTCGTTTCCGGTCCAGTCGTTACCATTTTGTCATCCGATGAGTCATCTTCCGCCCCCGCTCTCGCAGACTCTAGGGGTATTCTCTTTGTTTGCTTCTTCGTAGCTGAGAGGGGTGTCTCCTACACACTGCAAGGTGTGAGAGACCACAATCGCGGGTAGCTAACCCTCAACTGTCCCGTTGGGGTCTATTCCCTCCTGCCAGCTGTCTCTCCATGCCGTCACAAGGACTTTCCCCTGTTGTCAGCTGATCTTTTCTCAGCAGTCACTGGACAAGTCCAGATAATCAGATTCCAGAAAACACAGAGTGAGATGTTCTACCTCTTGTGCGAAACACAAATGCATAAAATGACTTAACACATTAAAATGAACAGTGAACGTGAATGGAAGACCTGACGGATAAAATTTACGGGTGCGCATCATCAGTAGTGTTCCTCTGGGTCATTGGATGTTTCGGCCTTTAACACTATACACCCTCTCCAGAGGCGGCCAGCTACAGGATGATCAGACCTTAGCTTGCGACCCAAGCCCAATTAGCCATAAAAGTCACCTTGTTGGCAGACCTATCAGGGAACTATGCATGGCAGGGGCGTCCGGTTCCCTGAGTCAGCTTTGTCTGACCGCATACCTCCTGCTGCACTAGTTGGGGGCCCAATTGGGGTCATTCCTCTTCAGCCAGAGCCACCGGCTGCTCTTTTCGGCTGCTTCAGATGCGGCTTTGATGGCTGTACGCAGGCACTGACCCCTGACTCCCAAGTCCCTCAGCAGTTTTGCGGTAGAGGTTCCCACAAAGCCTCTGCACCCAACCTCCACAGGGCGGACTTCAGTATTCCAGCCGCGATTTTGAGCTTCCGCGGCCAGCTCGGAATACCGCAAATATTTCCTCTCATATGCCTCCTCCATGGATTCCTCCCAGGGTACAGTGAGCTCAACAATGAAGGCCTTTTTGTGGGAAGTGGACCAGAGCACTAAGTCAGGCCTCAAAGTGGTAGTGGCAATCTCGCTGGGGAAAATCAGCTGTTTGCCAACATCTGCCAGCATCTTCCAGTCGCGTGCTGGACACAGCTGACTTCTCTCTGACGGGTTAACGTTGCGCCCGGCAACTGTGACCCCTTCACGGACAAAGGTAGTTCTCCATGAGGTTTTAGATGGTGGTGGTAGTGCATTGATGTTGGATCGTTTTACCTCCAGTGTGGAAGCAAGACTCTTCAAAACTTGGTTGTGGCGCCAAGTATATCGCCCCTGAGTGAGGCTGGTTTTGCAACCTGTGAGTATGTGTCGGAGGGAGGCTGGCTTAGTACAAAGGGCGCATGATGGATCTTCGCCAAACCACTGCTGGAGATTGGTTGGGGTCGGAAGGACATCGTAGGTAGCTCTGATGGCAAAGCTTAAGCTCCTTGCATCCATGGCCCATACATCCCTCCAGCTCAACTTCTTTCTTTCAACGCCTTCCCACCGAGTCCACCGACCCTGTTTGCCAAGGGTGACTGCCTTGGCCCATCTCAGGGCCTCCTCTTGACGCCGTACTTCCTCCACCACCATCTTCCTCCGTGTTGGCACATTGGCACTTCTCCAGGCAGGGCGACTAGACATAAGACCAAGGCCTCCTCTACCTTGCTGAACATTCCCCACAATGTCAGCATGTCTGAGAGCTGCTGTTATATATATATATATATATATATATATATATATATATATATATATATATATATATATATATATATTTGTATTTATTTTTTTCAATGCGTAAATCTATAGAACAACTTCAGATCTACAGTATATGTCGATATAAAGTTTATTTATTGATTTAAAAAAAACAAATTATATATATATATATATATATATATATATATATATATATATATATATATATATATATATATATATATATATATATATATATATATATATATATATATATATATATTTTTTTTTTTTCCAGTGGTAAAAGTTTGGACAACCCTGATCTGAAGTAACTGTGGTACGTTAATATAACTTTGTTATACTATTTATTCAACTCCTTTGAGTATTTTTCACTCAGTCTTCTATTAAACATTATATATTTAAGGGTCTTCTTTCCAGAGTGCATACCCCCAAAGCTGTTGTATGCTGTACATAATGTACATATGTTTTTTTCCTCCCTGCTCCTAGCACTTTGTTTATAATCTTATGTTCCTTCCGCAAGACAATAGAAACCCCATTGCGGTTTACTGATGTTTAAGTCCATTGCTGTGAAGGACACGTCGAGTTCCCCATTGCAGGAAGTAAGGAACAATACATGCACATACCGTTAAAAAAAAAAAAAAATCTGAAGCATGAATCAATATGCATGTCTACTCAAAACAACTTCCAGGGTTAAATCTCCAATTATAGTCACAGGATATCAGTAAAAAACTTAAAAGATGCAGCAAATAACAAACATTTCGGACAATAAGATGATACTTTTATTCCTACCCTTTGAACCCTGCGGCTGGTAATATGGTGCAGATTATTTATGTATTTTACTTAGCTGAGGGCCATAATACAAATATAATTTTTTTTTTTAAAATACAATGAAAAATTGTATTTTTGTTTGTGCAATGGCGCCATCTTTTAGACGAGTTTGCTCCATGCAGGTGCTGCAGCGCTGCATTGCCCTTCTGTTTAGACTGAGCTTTCAAGCGGAAGTAGAAGAGCAGTTCCGTCTTCTTGCCGCCCATAGTATTTCCACTCGTATGGATTCTTCACTCATAACCGTCCCATGCGTGATGTCTGTAGGGGTGTTTTCATGCATATTTGAGCGTGCTATCGTAATAAAGCTAGCGTCATTAGCATTAGATAATATGCTGGCACATTTACGAGTGTCTTTGTTAGTATTATTACGGTGCCATTCTTTTCGTAATGCTTCAGTATCGTAAATTCACCAAAACGTCACCGTGGACTTATTGAGTCTGTTTAGCTGATTGGAGAGCTAGCTTCCGCAGCTAGTGGGTCCCATACAATGACTTCTGTTGTGTTTGATCAGCCGTTTTACTGCCCTGTTACAGACATCGTTTGGAAAAAATTAAGGTATGTAAATAAACATTTCCAATGTCTTTCTGTATAAATAACTAATTTCACAACATATGCCGCTAATATACTGTAATGGGGGAAAATATGTATTTTAAATTTTGAGGGTGCAGTTCCATAGTCCAAAAAATACGGTACTAAAAGACTGAAGGGGTGATGCGGTTTGTTTTCTTCAATGTTCAATTCAACACTATTGTGGTCATGCTGGTGTGCTGAAATTGTAAAGGCTACATAAACAAGCAATTTCCTTCTCGTCAATTTAAGTCTGGGACCTTTCGTTATTCAGCAATTCAGAGGGGGGTCCTGTCAAGTCCCATCAGGGCCAATGAACAAATGATGAAAATTGTGTCATGCAAAAGATGGAGCAGAGGTCTCCTAAGTGACATCATCATCATTAAAATGTAAAGAAAACAAAAACAAAGGGGAGTTAAAGGGGACAGTTTGTGTGTACGTGTCTGAAGGAGTGTACTGAGGAAGTGTGGCGGGTTTGAGGCAGTGGTCATGTGAGTGTATGAAAATGAACAAAAGCAAAACATAGCTTACCGACGCACTATGAGGAAGAGAAGCGTGTATTGTGGACATGCCATTAATTAGTGGCTGGCCTCGTCAACACGGACCCCTCTCACAATGGAGGCAGCGACCCGCTGAGAATCAGCAGAGACACGAGTGCAAGGAGAACGCTCCATTTGTTCAAAACACAAAGCCTGAGATGATATCCCTTCGTGTGGCCCCTGCAGCCCTCGGGGCCATCCAGAGTCCACAAGCTGAGGTATCTGGCAGCTGAGAAGCCAAGCTACAGCTAAAGCCCTCCAGGGAGAACACAGAGAGGAGGGCTCTCCCTGGGGATGTTTCGGAAGTGGGATCCAACATCAAATGAAATATTTATACCTCTCAGAAATACATATTGTATTTCCCTCCCTATCTGTCATGCTGGGTAGCAAAGAGATTACTGGACTTTGCCCACTTTGACATCGTTCTTGGTACCACGAGAGGAATCCTGAGCAAAGGATTTATCTTCAATAACAACCTGTGGAACTGCAATCTGGATTCATACCTAGATTGGACACGGTCATAGTTTTATACGGTTTTCATCCCCAGCTCAGTTATGTAATACAACCTCAATGCCGTACTACTTTATACCAATATTCACATAAGAAGTCTTTATTGTACTCCTTGAAATGCCACATGTGCCAGTAGTGAGACCGACTAGAGTTGAAGCCAGTTTGTTTATTTTCATGAACACTGCAGAGTGTGCGACGTCAATACTTCATGTCCGCATACAGGTCAGGTTGCATTGACATTGGAAATAATTTGTTTTTTGTAATGTGAACAGCCACATAAAAACATCGGATTTGACAAAAAAAAAATCTGAATTGGACATCCGACACTGCAGTGTAAACGTAACCTAAATCGACACAGATATGTTACTGACGTATTTATACAAACCAAGACTCCACATCCAGGGAACCCAACAATCAGATGTTCTCAAGTTTACACTTGATTAAGTTAATCATTTATCACATAAGTATAACGTTTACAAGCACAGACTGTACAACCATAAATTGAAACAATGTTGCCAGGTATGAGGGCACCAGTTATAGCACAGTGTGTCACCAGTGTACTGTGTTCTATCTGGACTGCACATTGTAGTCTGGCCTTCGTCAAACTTACGTTGTTGATTTTTTCCTAGCAGAGCAAATGTTTCTGACCAGGAAACAACACAAATAGCATCTTATCACCTACGATCACTACATTCTTCTCAGACTTATGTGCCAGTGTGTACTACCAAACCAGAAAACGCACACCATAAACCTTTCTGGCTGTTTTAAATGTAATCCCATGGTTGAGATCAGCCCGTGTCAGCGTATTTATGTATTGTTCTCATGTTGCCGCGGCGAGAATTATTATCGTCTCACAGAACAGTGACGTCAGTAACTTGCTCTCATATCCTCCCGCATACTTTTCATACATGGGGGACTATCTAAACAGTCACTGTACACAACAAAACTACGGTGTAATCACAACAGACCCAGGAGAAGACCCTGACACCAGGTCAGGGAAAGACATGATGTTTTCTATTGACACTCTCTAGACTCCAACGTTTCCAACAAGCCTAACACCAAATACATCAGGTCTTTCTATGCTTTACACAGCCCATTTTTCTTTTATCTAAATTGCCCTTTTCCTGCACTTCAAAAGGGGTCTGGTTTTCACAGTTATCCCTATGGTGCTGAGACAGTAACGGTCTATTATTCTGTGGACCTTGACACATGGGAAGGAATGCAATGTTTGGTATTCCATTTTAACTAAACAACTGCTCTTTTTCTACGGCACAATGTAGAAAAGTGTGGTGTCTCAGGGTAGTTGGGGGAAAAATACTACCCTTCCTTCCAAAGTCCAATTAAATCCTCCGAATGAGGTGATAAGAAGTCCTAAAATACGTCACTGTTTGATTATCGTCACAGTGAACGCGGCATCCTTAGGTTCAAAACACTTCATTAATATGTGACCGAGCACTGATATTTTTCCATTATGTCACATCATTGACTCAGCAGCAAAGACTACTAAAGATTAACTTTGTGTTACAAAACAAGTGACACACAAAACACAAACATAATAAACAGTAGATCCCGGGACACAACTTTTTACTGTTCAACTGATTATTCATATGCTGTACCACAAGTGTAGATTCAGACAAGATAATCGGGTTTTGTCCCTGACCTTGTAAACTAAACCCAAAGTAATTAATCAACTCTCAAAATGGTCAGGACTTATTAGTGGTGATTAAACGCATTTAACAGTCGATATATAATTTAAAAAGATCAGTTAGGACAGGGGTCGGCAACCCAAAACATTGAAAGAGCCATATTGGACCAAAAATTTAAATAAAAAAATCTGTCTGGAGCTGCAAAAATTGAAAAGCCGTATATAAGTCTTATAATGAAGGCATGGCGTGGCGAAGTTGGTAGAGTGGCCGTGCCAGCAATCGGAGGGTTGCTGGTTACTGGGGTTCAATCCCCACCTTCTACCATCCTAGTCACATCCGTTGTGTCCTTGGGCAAGACACTTCACCCTTGCTCCTGATGGCTGCTGGTTAGCGCCTTGCATGGCAGCTCCCGCCATCAGTGTGTGAATGTGTGTGTGAATGAGTGAATGTGGAAATACTGTCAAAGCGCTTTGAGTACCTCAAAGGTAGAAAAGCGCTAAAGAAGTATAACCCATTTATTTATTTATTTATTTATTTATAACACATGATGTAAGTGTCTATATGAGCTATAATAGCATACTATCAAAATGACTATGTGTCGCAGGCTGAAGCAGATCTTCGTTGACAGAAATGTTGAAATTTAATATTTATTCTACACATTTTTACAACAATTTCAAAACATTAGTAAATCAGAGGCTACTCTGAAAGTGCGATAACTTCGGTAATTACTGGCTTTTAATGGCCATAGGTATAGATGCGTGTGTCCAAGTTAAAGTAAACGGCCGGCTGTCTTCTTTTAATGGATTTATTACAATCTTGGCAAGCTAGGTAATGTTTGCTGTGGTCTGGAACAACATGGCACACAAACAACTATCTGGTTTATTCATTTTTAAATGCGCCAGAAAATAACCCGTTTTGTACACTGTTGAGGTGATTCAATGCTCAGTAGTGCGTAAATGTGTTTCTGTATAGTATTTCTCCAGCAATGGTCATGTGCTGACCTCAATTATGGTATTTTGAGAAGTAATCATTGAAGTCGGACATCACTGAAGGCCTACGTGGGAAATGTACGTCCCGCCACTGTTAATGACTATATACTAAGTGTGTGTCTATTTATTTATTTACAGATGTATTTATTCATTCATTGTTGTGTTACAGAATGTGTGGCTTAAAACTGAACAATTCTGAAGCAGCAAAGTTAGTGCGACAAAGTATTTTTCACTTTGTGCAAAATACGTTTGTTTTTAACAGTTTTCATCCAACACAAATGAGAACAAGTCAGACTTTCTTTGGTTGCTACTGAGTAACCATTTATGCTGTCTCTAATATCACTGCTTTAATGAACTGTGTGACGGAGCACACAAACAACACTTTGTGTGTATAAAGAACACAGTGTCAGTGTGTTGCGTGGACAGGGTCGCCCTGATATCTGCTTTTGTGGCTTGTGTTGTTACTTGATCACCTTGAGGGCCACACACACACACACACACGCATACATACATCACACACAAACACACACATACACATTCTTGTATTTGTTACCTTCTTGAGACCGGCGAAAAATGCCTACCTCTTTAGGACCACCATTTCTAGATATATAACGATTTGTATTTACAACATTAATAATATATACATAGTATGCAAATATAAAAAAGTTTGTTGTGAAAAATGAGTTTGAATTTCACAAGAAAAACGTAGAATTTTGGCGGTGTTATAATAAGTCGTAATTTTTCTCAACGCAAGTCAAAATTTTACAAGAAAAACTGGACATTTGTGCAATATTATGATAAAAGTTGAAATTTTACTCAAACACAGTCGCAATTTTACAAGAAAAGCTTCAAATTTGGGGCATTTTATGAAAAGAGTCGTAATTTTACTCGACAAAAGTCACAATTTTATAAGAGAACTTTCAAATGTTGGCAATGCTATGAAAATAATCACAATTTTACTTGGCAAAATTATGACAAAGGTCATAATTTTACTTAAAAAAATGTCACCCGTTTTACAAGAACAACAAAAAAAATTGGCAATATTGTGATAAAAGTCCGAATTTTATACGACAAATGTCGCCATTCCGCATTAAAAAGTAGTAATTTTACATTAAAAAAGTAATCATTTTATGAGAAAATACTGCAATATTACAGAAACAGAAAGAATATGAGAAATTGTTCCCGGTTTTATAAGAAAAAAGTCGACACATTGTGAGAAAATTGTTATATATTTTACATATGATATAGACATAATATAATATATCAGTTTATATAATATACTGTACATATATTATTTAAATATTACGTATATATGTTATATTTTATATCGCTATTTTTAGTCTATTTATACCTGCATTGTCCTTTCCATCCTTACACTTTCCATCATTGTAACTGAGCTACTGTGTGGAACAATTTCCCTTGAGGGTCATTAAAGTTTGTCTAAGTCTAAGTCTAAAAAGACTGCTTTTAGTTCATTTATTTATTTGTTTGTAATTGGTTTTCAATTTTCAGTATTTACTTCAAGTTATCATAGTATGTGTCTATATAGATATTTATTTTATTTTTTTAATTAATTTTGGCCAAAGGGGGCGCATTTCAATTCCTTACACACACTTGTTATTTCATATGTTGACCAGAGGGGGAGTCCTTTTAAAATCGTCACAGTCAATTTGAAAAATCCCTCCTTTTTGGGACCACCCTCCTTTTGATAGATTTCACCACTAGGTGTGCAAATGAGACATTCTCTATTTAGATGCAATGGTTTTCCGTGTTGTGACCATGATTTATGTGCTAACTTGTTCACCGGTACTCATATGGAAGGTACTTTTCCTTGTCGATGTCTCAAGAAGGGTAGAAATACAAGAGCGCACACACACACACACTCTTCCCTGTGTGTGTGTTTGTTGGGACTCACAGTGTTTAGCTGCTCCCTCAGTTTCTGCGTGTACTCGCTGTGCTCGAGCTGAGCTCGTGACTTGTCCCTCTCGGCCTGGCGCAGGGCCCGAGCGAGCTGCTGCACCTGAGAGCTCAGATCCCTCACGTCCCTTTCCAGGTAGCCCACCTGACTCTCCCACTCCGACTGGCAGCCCTCCAGCTTCAGGCGGAGCTCGTGCCTGCCTTGCTCCAGCACCTGCGCGAGAGGACACGCTGTAAAGTTGGCCTAATTAAAATTCTTTAAAAGGCGGTGTAACTGAAAGGCTTTCCTGGGAGCATTATCACTTCACAGAAAGAACACAATCATTTTTAACAACAATGTGATAAGTTCGAGAGAAACCACCTTAACTAACAAATATTCTGGGGGAAACACTGCATTTTACAGCCTTATATCTTGGAATACATTCATTTTTGTCCTCAAAATTCTACCCGATAATGACAATGTGAAAAGTTTTTTTTTTATTGTTGCTGATTTATTAAGCATAATGTGTGTGTCTCTAATCAGATTTGTATGAAGCGGGAACCCTGATTGGCTGCATTTTTACAAGTTTGCCAAAATGCACCTGATAAGACTCTCAGACCATGAGAAACTAAATTCTCTGGTCTGATGAGACAAAGATTGAACTATTTGTCGTGAATGCCAGGCGTCTTGTTTGGAAGAGACCAGACACCACACATCACCAGGCCAACACCATCCCTCCAGTGAAGCATAGTGGTGGCAGCATCATGCTGTGGGGATGCTTTTCACCGGCAAGAACTGGGAGACTAGTCAGGATAGAGGGAAAGACGAATTCAGCAATGTACAGAAACATGCTGGATGAAAACCAAGGCTTCCTATCCAACCTGATGGAGGTATGAATGGTGTGCCAAGCTTGTGGCTACGATGCCACAAAAAGGCTGTAATCGCTGCCTCAAGAAAGTATTGAGCAAAGGCTGTCAATACTTATGTACATGTGATTTTTTTTATTTTTAATAAATTAGCAACAATTTAAAAAAACTAAACTATTCACATTGTCATTATGGGGTATTGTGTGTAGAATTTTGAGAATAAAAAAGAATGTATTCCATTTTGGAATAAGGCTGTAACATAACAAAATGTGAATACTTTCCGGATGCACTGTATCTATGTTATTGGAGACTGTGTTCCTGTTTAGAAAATAGCTGAAAATGAGCTTCCCCTACTTGAAAGACCAGCCGGTTCCACAGATAAAAAGATAATTATATAGATAGATAGGTAGAAAGTAGCTGCCACATTGAACAATGCACACCACAAACACAGACACTCAGACTAATCCAAGACATCAAGGAAGTGGCTGTAATGCATTGTTATAAAGTGACAGTACAAGTAAACATAATAGATCATAGATGTGTGCCAGCAGTGTCATTTTTTGCCAATTTTTTTCTGCTTCTTCCACTTTCACTTTTATAGACAAAATGGGAGTCTGTTGTTTGGATTCAGGCTGCAATCTTTCACCTTCACAAAGGTTTGTGCTCTTGGAGTACTGTTGTTCTCCCACTATAAGGAGCAAATGTTGTAAAGGTAAATAAACATATGGAGGTTTATTTGTCTCCTTTTTATGAAATATTGTTTTTTTACACTGAATTTATGTAATGGATTTTTTGTGAACTGAATTTTTTTTTTAATTGAACAAAAATGTATGGGCAAAATTCAGTTTCTTATAATACAGTGTTTTAAAATGTAGTGTGTAAAAATTCAGTGTTTATTTTCATTCAATTATGTAACTACGTAATTTTTTGGCTTTCAAATTTTGTGAACTGCATTATTTTATATAAAATTATGCTGAAAATTTCATTGAAATGTGTGCGTTTTAAAAGTCAGTGTGTATATCTCTCAGGACTGTTGGGTTTGTGTAAAATGTCAGTGTTAAAAAAAAAACTGAAAAAAATCAGTGTAAAAAAATGTAATGCACAAAAATTCAGTGTGTAAAAATTCAGTGCATAAAATTTTCAAAATTTAAGACTCCCAGTTTTGAAGCAATGAATATTTCTGCACTGATTTTTTCACATTTATTTTTATACAGTGATTTTTTTTACACTATATTATAACAAACTGAATTTTTAAACAAACATATGTTGCTCACTATTTTTTTTCCAATAAAATTGTCAGCATAATTTGATGCAAAAAAAAATTCAGCTCTCAAAATTAAGACACAAAAAACCTAGTTTCATAAATTGAGGGTCCAAAAAAGCTTTGTAATAAAGACACAATTTAATTGAATAAAATGTGTGGCCAACATGTGTGTGTTTAAAAATCAAGTTTGCTAAAATAGTGGGGGGTTTTAAATACAGCGTATATAAATTTAGTGTGAAAATGTAAAAAAAATTAAATGTAGAAAAATGATGCGCAAAAATATTTCAAACTCAAGACCTACTTCAAGTAAATTACGACTGAAACACCAAATTGGCCAACTTGTCCAGGGTGTACCCCGCCTTCCGCCCGAATGCAGCTGAGATAGGCTCCAGCACCCCCCGCGACCCCAAAAGGGACAAGCGGTAGAAAATGGATGGATGGAACACCTAATTGGCTGGTTCTGATCGATTGCTTCAGTCTTAATTTACTGGAGGTAAGTTTTGAGATTTGAACTAATATTTCTGCACTGAATTTTTATGCATTGAATATCTTTACTTTTTTTTTTTTTTTTTACACTGAATTTTAAAACACTATATTTTAAAAAATTGAATGTTTTAAACATATATACAATGCTTACAAAAAAAAATTAAATTAAATTAAATTGGCTGCTTCTCAAACAGGATCGATTGGTTCATACTTGATTTACCGGAAGTGAGTCTTGAGTTTTCTATGAATATTTCTGCACTGAAATTTTATACATAAGATTTTTTTTTAACACCGACTTTTAAGACACTTTATTTTTGACAAACTGAATTTTTAAACATGTATTGCTCACAGTTTTTTTTTTCCTCAATGAAATTGCCAGCATTAAAAAACAAATACGCAAAAAAAAACTCCCGTTACATAAATTCAGTGTCCCAAGATTTCGTAATAAAGACACAAATCAACCTCCATATAGACATTTTAAATCCATTTATTGGTACTGGGTTTTTATTTGATAATGTCTAATGTTGTGACCTTTGTCAAACTAACCAACAGAAAAGTAAGAGTTGAGATGTTAGCTAAATTGTGCTGACCTGGCAACAAAACAAATCGCCATATTTAAAAAAATAAAAGCTCAAAATGAAAAAAATAAAAAGATTGGTGTATTTTCCACAAGCTTTTTAATCGGAATTAAACATGAAACCGGAAGTACGTCTTGAGTTTTGAACACATTTTTCTGCACTGAATTCAAATCTTGGAGAATGATTAAGAGTACAAAAGCCCTTAAATTGATATCTTTGTTAAAAACATTTAAAGTGATTTAGGTAGCCCTTTTTGTCTTTTTTTTTTTTTTTTTTCATATTTTTTAGTATTATTACTCTATCTGCATTTGCCTTTGTTTTTCTTTCCTTGATTTTTTTGTTGAATTATAAATGTATGTTTGTTGTTCAATAAAAAAATTTAAAAAAAAATTCACTACAACTAAAAAATACAAAATACAAAAATGTATGCACTGAATATTTTTACATGTCCATCCATCCATTTTCTACCGCCATGTATTTTTTATTTTTTTTACACTGAATTTTAAAACACTATATTTTAACAAATTGAATGTTTAAACATATATACATTGCTTACAATTTGTTTTCAATTAAATTAAATTGGCTGCTGCTAAGACAGGATCAATTGGTTCATACTTGATTTACCGGAAGTGAGTCTTGAGTTTTCTATGAATATTTCTGCACTGAAATTTTATACATAAGATTTTTTTTTAACACTGACTTCTAAAACACTTTATTTTTGACAAACTGAATGTTTAAACATGTATTGCTCACAGTTTTTTTTTCCTCAATGAAATTGCCAGCATTAAAAAACAAATACGCAAAAAAAAAACTCCTGTTACATAAATTCAGTGTCCCAAGATTTCGTAATAAAGACACAAATCAACCTCCATATAGACATTTTAAATCCATTTATTGGTACTGGGTTTTTATTTGATAATGTCTAATGTTGTGACCTTTGTCAAACTAACCAACAGAAAAGTAAGAGTTGAGATGTTAGCTAAATTGTGCTGACCTGGCAACAAAACAAATCGCCATATTTAAAAAAATAAAAGCTCAAAGTGAAAAAAATAAAAAGATTGGTGTATTTTCCACAAGCTTTTTAATCGGAATTAAACATGAAACCGGAAGTACGTCTTGAGTTTTGAACACATTTTTCTGCACTGAATTCAAATCTTGGAGAATGATTAAGAGTACAAAAGCCCTTAAATTGATATCTTTGTTAAAAACATTTAAAGTGATTTAGGTAGCCCTTTTTGTCTTTTTTTTTTTCATATTTTTTAGTATTATTACTCTATCTGCATTTGCCTTTGTTTTTCTTTCCTTGATTTTTTTGTTGAATTATAAATGTATGTTTGTTGTTCAATAAAAAAACATTTTAAAAAATTCACTACAACTAAAAAATACAAAATACAAAAATGTATGCACTGAATATTTTTACATGTCCATCCATCCATTTTCTGCCGCCATGTATTTTTTATTTTTTTTACACTGAATTTTAAAACACTATATTTTAACAAATTGAATGTTTAAACATATATACATTGCTTACAATTTGTTTTCAATTGGCTGCTGCTGAGACAGGATCAATTGGTTCATACTTGATTTACCGGAAGTGAGTCTTGAGTTTTCTATGAATATTTCTGCACTGAAATTTTATACATAAGATTTTTTTTTACCACCGACTTCTAAAACACTTTATTTTTGACAAACTGAATTTTTAAACATGTATTGCTCACAGTTTTTTTTTCCACAATGAAATTGCCAGCATTAAAAAACAAATACGCAAAAAAAAAACTCCCGTTACATAAATTCAGTGTCCCAAGATTTCGTAATAAAGACACAAATCAACCTCCATATAGACATTTTAAATCCATTTATTGGTACTGGGTTTTTATATGATAATGTCTAATGTTGTGACCTTTGTCGAACTAACCACCAGAAAAGTAAGAGTTGTGATGTTAGCTAAATTGTGCTGATCTGGCAACAAAACAAATCGCCATATTTTAAAAAATAAAAGCTCAAAGTGAAAAAAATAAAAAAGATTGATGTATTTTCCACAAGCTTTTTAATCGGAATTAAACATGAAACCGGAAGTACGTCTTGAGTTTTGAACACATTTTTCTGCACTGAATTCAAATCTTGGAGAATGATTAAGAGTACAAAAGCCCTTAAATTGATATCTTTGTTAAAAACATTTAAAGTGATTTAGGTAGCCCTTTTTGTCTTTTTTTTTTTTTTTTTTTCCATATTTTTTAGTATTATTACTCTATCTGCATTTGCCTTTGTTTTTCTTTCCTTGATTTTTTTGTTGAATTATAAATGTATGTTTGTTGTTCAATAAAAAAAAATTTTTAAAAATTCACTACAACTAAAAAATACAAAATACAAAAATGTATGCACTGAATATTTTTACATGTCCATCCATCCATTTCCTACCGCCATGTATTTTTTATTTTTTTTACACTGAATTTTAAAACACTATATTTTAACAAATTGAATGTTTAAACATATATACATTGCTTACAATTTGTTTTCAATTGGCTGCTGCTGAGACAGGATCAATTGGTTCATACTTGATTTACCGGAAGTGAGTCTTGAGTTTTCTATGAATATTTCTGCACTGAAATTTTATACATAAGATTTTTTTTTAACACCGACTTCTAAAACACTTTATTTTTGACAAACTGAATTTTTAAACATGTATTGCTCACAGTTTTTTTTTTCCTCAATGAAATTGCCAGCATTAAAAAACAAATACGCAAAAAAAAACTCCCGTTACATAAATTCAGTGTCCCAAGATTTCGTAATAAAGACACAAATCAACCTCCATATAGACATTTTAAATCCATTTATTGGTACTGGGTTTTTATTTGATAATGTCTAATGTTGTGACCTTTGTCGAACTAACCACCAGAAAAGTAAGAGTTGTGATGTTAGCTAAATTGTGCTGATCTGGCAACAAAACAAATCGCCATATTGAAAAAAAATAAAAGCTCAAAGGGAAAAAAATAAATAGATTGGTGTATTTTCCACGAGCTTTTTAATCGGAATTAAACATGAAACCGGAAGTACGTCTTGAGTTTTGAACACATTTTTCTGCACTGAATTCAAATCTTGGAGAATGATTAAGAGTACAAAAGCCCTTAAATTGATATCTTTGTTAAAAACATTTAAAGTGATTTAGGTAGCCCTTTTTGTCTTTTTTTTCCCATATTTTTTAGTATTATTACTCTATCTGCATTTGCCTTTGTTTTCTTTCCTCGATTTTTGTGTTGAATTATAAATGTGTGTTTGTTGTTCAATTAAACATTTTTTTAAAAACTTCCCTACAACTAAAAAATGAAAAATACAAAAATGTATGCACTGAATATTTTTACATGTCCATCCATCCATTTCTACCGCCATGTATTTTTTTTTTTTTACACTGATTTTTAAAACACTATATTTGAACAAATTGAATTTTTAAACACAAATACATTGCTTACATTTTTTTTTCAATTCAATGAAATTGGCTGCTGCTGAGACAGGATCGATTGGTTCATACTTGATTTACCGGAAGTGAGTCTTCGGCTTTCTACGAATATTTCTGCATTGAATTTTTATACATAGATTTTTTTTTTTTTACACCGACTTCTAAAACACTTTATTTTTGACAAACTGAATTTTTAAACATGTATTGCTCACAGTTTTTTTTTTTCCTTAATGAAATTGCCAGCATTAAAAAACAAATAGGCAAAAAAAAACTCCCGTTACATAAATTCAGTGTCCCAAGATTTCGTAATAAAGACACAAATCAACCTCCATATAGACATTTTAAATCCATTTATTGGTACTGGGTTTTTATTTGATAATGTCTAATGTTGTGACCTTTGTCAAACTAACCAACAGAAAAGTAAGAGTTGAGATGTTAGCTAAATTGTGCTGACCTGGCAACAAAACAAATCGCCATATTTAAAAAAATAAAAGCTCAAAGTGAAAAAAATAAAAAGATTGGTGTATTTTCCACAAGCTTTTTAATCGGAATTAAACATGAAACCGGAAGTACGTCTTGAGTTTTGAACACATTTTTCTGCACTGAATTCAAATCTTGGAGAATGATTAAGAGTACAAAAGCCCTTAAATTGATATTTGTTAAAAACATTTAAAGTGATTTAGGTAGCCCTTTTTGTTTTGTTTTTTCCATATTTTTTAGTATTATTACTCTATCTGCATTTGCCTTTGTTTTCTTTCCTTGATTTTTGTGTTGAATTATAAATGTGTGTTTGTTGTTCAATTAAACATTTTTTTAAAAACTTCACTACAACTAAAAAATAAAAAATACAAAAATGTATGCACTGAATATTTTTACATGTCCATCCATCCATTTCCTACCGCCATGTGATTTTTTTTTTTACACTGATTTTTAAAACACTATATTTGAACAAATTGAATTTTTAAACAAATACATTGCTTACATTTTTTTTTTCAATTCAATGAAATTGGCTGCTTCTGAGACAGGATCGATTGGTTCATACTTGATTTACCGGAAGTGAGTCTTCGGCTTTCTACGAATATTTCTGCATTTAATTTTTATACATAGATTTTTTTTTTTTTTTACACTGACTTTTAAAACACTTTATTTTTGACAAACTGAATGTTTAAACATGTATTGCTCACAGTTTTTTTTTCCTCAATGAAATTGCCAGCATTAAAAAACAAATACGCAAAAAAAAAACTCCCGTTACATAAATTCAGTGTCCCAAGATTTCGTAATAAAGACACAAATCAACCTCCATATAGACATTTTAAATCCATTTATTGGTACTGGGTTTTTATTTCATAACGTCTAATGTTGTGACCGGTATTTAATTTGGTCAAACTAAGAACCAGAAAAGTAAGAGTTAGCTAAATTGTGCTGACCTGGCAACAAAACAAATCGCCATATTTAAAAAAAATAAAACCTCAAAGTGGAAAAAAATAAAAAATATTGGTGTATTTTCCACGAGCTTTTTAATCGAAATTAAACATGAAACGTGACCTTTTGTTTGTCTTTAAACACACCGGGGGTGTCCAAAAAACGACCAAAATAAAAGTCTTACCTCCAGTTTTTCGGCGTACTGTTTGTGGAGTTGGTCGCTCTGCTCTTTAAGGTGACGGTTTTCTAGGAGCAGCGCGTTCCCCAGCTGGGCTGCCAGAATAACGTCTTCCTGCTTTTGTTTCAAAGTCGCCACAAGTTGACCGGGGTCTTGGTAAGCGACCATTTCCTCCTGCTGGCCGTAGTCCATGAACAAGTCCTCCTCCAGGGTCATGTGCTCGGCCGCCAGGCCCCACTCGTGTATGCGTTTCATGGTGGCGCCCGCCGGTTGAAAACGGTGCATCTTTGGAGGCAGAGACGCTGGCAATGGAAGCACCGCGACACCTGCCTGCCTGCCTGCGTGGGAGGGAGGGAGGGAGGGGGAGGATGGAAGGGGGAGAGGCCCCGGCTATGGTGTCACCGGCAGCTGACTTGCAAGCACCCACCCGGGCGTCGGTTGTGTCACCTGGCAACCGACAGCGTCACCCTACACACACACACACACACACACACACACACACACACACACACACACACACACACACACACACACACATACTGGTTATCATTTGGGATGGGGACCAAGTTTTTTGATCATCACTTGTGGGGACCAGAGGTGGGTAGAATAGCCAGAAATTGTACTCCAGTAAGAGTACTGTTACTTTAGAGATGTATTACTCAAGTAAAAGTAAGGAGTAGTCACCCAAATATTTACTTGAGTAAATGTAAAAAGTATGGTGTGAAAAAACTACTCAAGTACTGAGTAACTGATGAGTAACCTGTTCGTTTAATGATGACGGCAACAAATAATGCACGAAAACATAAAAATTGCAATGAGCAAATTCAGAGCCAGGAATATCTCTTAAGCAACTATATATATTAAATAATAATACATTAACATAAAAAAATTAAGGCAAATTGAGCCACAATAACTTAACAGCACCATAGCAGGGTTTCCCACACATTCATTTATTTGTGGCGGCCCGCCACAAAAGAATTACGTCCGCCACAAATAAATAAATAAAAAAAATTAACAAATTAAAAATTTAAAAAAAATAAAAATAATTGTTTTTATTTATTTATTTATTTATTTTTTGTCCTCTCCAGCTTCTCAGGCAAATCATATAGTTGATGTAGATGCCCATATCGGCTGTTCAGATTTACTTTACAAAAGAGAAGTGTAGGATACTTCTCTTGTTGCCTTATTTGTATTTGACTTTATTAAATGTATTTATATTATAAACACAACATGTGTATATAACAAAGGGTGCAAAGTCTGCAGGCAGTAGGAAACACATGGTTAAGTGTAGGGTTTAAAACTTTCAGTGAATAACTTATTGTTCAAATCTGTATATAAATATGTACATAAAGTGTTGTAATTATATTGTAAAATGGATGGATGGATGGATGGATGGATGGATGGATGGATGGATGGATGGATGGATGGACGTTTAAAACAAAACTGTTATTATTAATTAGTAAGTATACATTTTTTTAGCCTTTTTGGAGAAAATCAAATCATTGTAGTAAATTATGCAAATCACTCGATGATGTCATGGTGACCACGCCCATAGCCACGCCCATAGCCACGTCCCCCACCGCCACAGGTATCTTGTCAGTTTATGGGAAACACTGCATAGGCTCAGTAGGCAGAGCTTACAAAGGAAAATAAGTTAGCCTTTACGCAAACCATAAACTGACAGGTGTGGGCTGCACCTGGGAACACACTTCTGATTGGTGTTTGTATGCATGCGTGTGTGTGTGTGTGTGTGTGTGTGTGTGTGTGTGTGTGTGTGTGTGTGTGTGTGTGTGTGTGTGTGTGTGTGTGTGTGTGTGTGTGTGTGTGTGTGTGTGTGTGTGTGTGTGTGTGTGTGGGTGTGTGGGTGTGTGGGTGTGTGTCTTTGTCTGTCTGTCTATGAGGCTGCAGTGCGTTAATAAATGTCCCCACACGATGTACATTTGACAGTGATTTATAGCAGGGAAGCTAACATCAGCCTACGGTGACAGCCAAAATATCTACTAACGTTACTTACCGCCATGTGCTTCCTCAAATTTGACATTGAGTTCATGTAAGCTTAAACTTGTTGTTTTGCCGCTGAAAGGCGGTCACATGACTCTGTTTGATTGGCGAAAAGGAGTCAAATATCACCAGTGACTGTATATGATTGGTGAAACAGAGTCAAACGTAACCAGTGACTGTATTTGATTGGTGAAACAGAGTCAAACGTAACCAGTAACTGTATTTGATTGGCGAAACGGAGTCAAACGTCACCAGTGACTGTATATGATTGGTGAAACGGAGTCAAACGTAACCAGTGACTGTATTTGATTGGTGAAACAGAGTCAAACGTTACCAGTGACTGTATATGATTGGCGAAACGGAGTCAAACGTCACCAGTGACTGTGTATGATTGGTGAAACGGAGTCAAACGTAACCAGTGACTGTATTTGATTGGTGAAACTGAGTCAAACGTCACCAGTGACTGTATTTGATTGGCGAAACAGAGTCAAACGTCACCAGTGACTGTATATGATTGGTGAAACGGAGTCAAACGTAACCAGTGACTGTATTTGATTGGTGAAACGGAGTCAAACGTCACTAGTGACTGTATATGATTGGTGAAACGGAGTCAAACGTCACCAGTGACTATATTTGATTGGTGAAATGGAGTCAAACGTCACCAGTGACTGTATATGATTAGTGAAACGGAGTCAAACGTAACCAGTGACTGTATTTGATTGGTGAAACGGAGTCAAACGTCACCAGTGACTGTATATGATTGGGGAAACGGAGTCAAACATAACCAGTGACTGTATTTGATTGGTGAAACGGAGTCAAACGTCACCAGTGACTGTATATGATTGGTGAAACAGAGTCAAACGTAACCGGTGACTGTATTTGATTGGCGAAACGGAGTCAAACGGAACCAGTGAGTGTATATGATTGGTGAAACGGAGTCAAACGTAACCAGTGACTGTATTTGATTGGCGAAACGGAGTCAAACGTCACCCGTGACTGTATATGATTGGTGAAACGGAGTCAAACGTCACCAGTGACTGTATATAATTGGTGAAACGGAGTCAAACGTCACCAGTGACTGTATATGATTGGTGAAACGGAGTCAAACGTGATCAGTGACTGTATTTGATTGGCAAAACGGAGTCAAACGTCACCAGTGAGTGTATATGATTGGTGAAACGGAGTCAAACGTAACCAGTGACTGTATTTGATTGGCGAAACGGAGTCAAACGTCACCAGTGACTGTATATGATTGGCGAAACGGAGTCAAACGTCACCAGTGACTGTATATGATTGGTGAAACCGAGTCAAACGTAACCAGTGACTGTATTTGATTGGTGAAACGGAGTCAAACGTAACCAGTGACTGTATTTGATTGGTGAAACGGAGTCAAACGTAACCAGTGACTTTATTTGATTGGTGAAACGGAGTCAAACGTAACCAGTGACTGTATTTGATTGGCGAAACGGAGTCAAACATAACCAGTGACTGTATTTGATTGGCGAAACGGAGTCAAACGTCACCAGTGACGGTATATGATTGGTGAAACGGAGTCAAACGTAATCAGTGACTGTATTTGATTGGCGAAACGGAGTCAAACGTCACCAGTGACTGTATTTGATTGGCGAAACAGAGTCAAACGTCACCAGTGACTGTATATGATTGGTGAAACGGAGTCAAACGTAACCAGTGACTGTATTTGATTGGTGAAACGGAGTCAAACGTCACCAGTGACTGTATATGATTGGTGAAACGGAGTCAAACGTCACCAGTGACTGTATATGATTGGTGAAACGGAGTCAAACGTAACCAGTGACTGTATTTGATTGGCGAAACGGAGTCAAACGTCACCAGTGACTGTATATGATTGGTGAAACGGAGTCAAACGTCACCAGTGACTGTATATGATTGGCGAAACAGAGTCAAACGTCACCAGTGACTGTATATGATTGGCGATACGGAGTCAAACATCACCAGTGACTGTATATGATTGGTGAAACAGAGTCAAACGTAACCAGTGACTGTATTTGATTGGTGAAACGGAGTCAAACGTCACCAGTACTGTATATGGTTGGTGAAACAGAGTCAAACGTAACCAGTGACTGTATTTGATTGGCGAAACGGAGTCAAACGTCACCAGTGACTGTATATGATTGGTGAAACGGAGTCAAACATCACCAGTGACTGTATGTGATTGGTGAAACGGAGTCAAACGTAACCAGTGACTGTATTTGATTGGCGAAACGGAGTCAAACGTAACCAGTGACTGTATTTGATTGGCGAAACGGAGTCAAACGTCACCAGTGACTGTATATGATTGGTGAAACGGAGTCAAACGTAACCAGTGACTGTATTTGATTGGTGAAACGGAGTCAAACGTCACCAGTGACTGTATATGATTGGTGAAACGGAGTCAAACGTAACGAGTGACTGTATTTGATTGGCGAAACGGAGTCAAACATCACCAGTGACTGTATATGATTGGTGAAACAGAGTCAAACGTAACCAGTGACTGTATTTGATTGGCGAAACGGAGTCAAACATCACCAGTGACTTTATATGATTGGTGAAACAGAGTCAAACGTAACCAGTGACTGTATTTGATTGGTGAAACGGAGTCAAACGTCACCAGTGACTGTATATGGTTGGTGAAACAGAGTCAAACGTAACCAGTGACTGTATTTGATTGGCGAAACGGAGTCAAACGTCACCAGTGACTGTATATGGTTGGTGAAACAGAGTCAAACGTAACCAGTGACTGTATTTGATTGGCGAAACGGAGTCAAACATCACCAGTGACTGTATTTGATTGGTGAAACGGAGTCAAACGTAACCAGTGACTGTATTTGATTGGTTAAACGGAGTCAAACGTCACCAGTGACTATATTTGATTGGCGAAACGGAGTCAAACATCACCAGTGACTGTATTTGATTGGTGAAACGGAGTCAAACGTAACCAGTGACTGTATTTGATTGGTGAAACAGAGTCAAACGTAACCAGTGACTGTATTTGATTGGCGAAACGGAGTCAAACATCACCAGTGACTGTATTTGATTGGTGAAACGGAGTCAAACGTAACCAGTGACTGTATTTGATTGGTTAAACGGAGTCAAACGTCACCAGTGACTGTATTTGATTGGTGAAACGGAGTCAAACGTCACCAGTGACTGTATTTGATTGGTTAAACGGAGTCAAACGTCACCAGTGACTGTATTTGATTGGTGAAACGGAGTCAAACGTCACCAGTGACTGTATTTGATTGGTGAAACGGAGGCATGCGATAGATCCTACTTTGAAGGTCTGTCTGACAAACCAAAACAAACAAAGCGTGCATAAACAGATCAATAAAAATCAGTAGCGAGAAACGAGCTGAATGTAGATAAATGGAGCGGAGTAAAAGTAGCGTTTCTTCTCTATAAATATACTCAAGTAAAAGTAAAAGTATGTTGCATTAAAATACTCTTAGAAGTACAATTTATCCCAAAAGTTACTCAAGTAGATGTAACGGAGTAAATGTAGCGCGTTACTACCCACCTCTGGTGGGGACCACCCTTTTTACAGGTTGTGGAGGCATGAAAAAAAAAATTGGTAAAATGGCCAAAATCTCTGGATTGATGAAGTAATGTGCTGATCAGTCTTACTGGGGACCCTGGGGGAAAAAGAGTTTAATACGGTTCATGGGGACCAAATTTAAATAATTTTGCATAATTCACACAAATTTGTACGTGACTACTATGGACCATTAAAAAAAAAAAAAATAGTTCAAATTAAATATGACAGGATCCTCAGAATACAGCACTACAGCTGTCCTCTTATAGGACGTTTCACCACTTTAAATGTTAAAGCAAATCCTGCATCTTCTTACTGAAAACTGCTATTTAGCAGTAATGAAGTTGTCTGCAACTCCAACTACCATATATAGAAGGATGGAAAATTCTGAATGTGAATCATACTTTAAGGTAATAATGTTTTATAATCATGCTGTATGAAAATGTCATCCTAAGGAACACTGAACCAGAATTTGTTTTTGGAAACATATATTAGTTTTAACTAAGGATGGATACCATACAGAATCACAGTACTATTAAAGGCCTACTGAAACCCACTACTACCAACCACGCAGTCTGATAGTTTATATATCAATGATGAAATCTTAACATTGCAACACATGCCAATACGGCCGGGTTAACTTATAAAGTGCAATTTTAAAATTCCCGCCACACTTCCGGTTGAAAAACTCTTTTGGATATGATTTATGCGCGTGACGTCACAAAAGCAACGGAAGTGGTTGGACCCCATCGGACCCGATAGAAAAGCCTCTTGTTTTCTTCGACAAAATTCCACAGTATTCTGGACATCTGTGTTGGTGAATCTTTTGCAATTTGTTTAATGAACAATGGAGACTGCAAAGAAGAACGTTGTAGGTGGGATCGATCGGTGTCTTAGCGGCTAAGTACAATACTGTAATATCTGTGATATTTGCATTAGTGTACTGTGTCTTTAAGGGTTTGGGGAACGTGCATGCGCGAGTGAGTTGGCGGAGAACTTGAGTGTGTGTGAGCATGAGTTTTGGCTAACAGCAGCTCGTGTATGTGTGTGCGTTACTTTTTGAACTACAACCAGTTACCGCTTGTTAATAAAGCGATTGAGCAGCGCATCCTCGTCTGTGTGACTCCTTCTCCACTGCGGGGCATTACAATACTTACAGCAACACAACAAGGACTACTTACCCTGACGCCTAGCCGATGCTTGCCGCCAAACCCACGGATGAAGTCTTTCGTCGTGCCGTTGATCGCTGGAATGCAGGTGAGCACGGCTGTTGATGAGCAGATGAGGGCTGGCTGGCGTAGGTGGAGCGCTAATGTTTGATCATAGTTCTGTGAGGTCCGGTTGCTAAGTTGCTAAATTAGCCTTAGCGTCGTTAGCAACAGCATAGTTAAGCCTTACCAGGCTGAGAATTTTTAACCGTGTAGTTACATGTACATGGTTTAATATTATTGTTAGTCTTCTGTCTATCCTTCCAGTCAGGGGTTTATTTATGTTGTTTCTATCTTCATTTGAGAACGATGCTAGCACGTTAGCTCAGTAGCTAAGTGTGTCACCGATGTATTGTCTTGGAGATAAAAGTCACTTTAAATGTCCATTTCGCGTGCTCGACTCTCATTTTCAAGAGGATACAGTATCCGAGGTGGTTTAAAATACAAATCCGTGATCCACAATAGAAAAAGGAGAGTGTGGAATCCAATGAGCCAGCTTGTACCTAAGTTACGGTCAGAGCGAAAAAAGATACGTCCATCACTGCCTCTCAAGTCCTTCACTGTAACGTTCCTCATCTACGAATCTTTCATCCTCGCTCAAATTAATGGGGTAATCGTCACTTTTTCGGTCCGAATCTCTCTCGCTCCATTGTAAACAATGGGGAATTGTGAGGAATACTAGCTCCTGTGACGTCACGCTACTTCCGGTACAGGCAAGGCTTTTTTTTTTATCAGCGAGCAAAAGTTGCGAACTTTATCGTCGATTTTCTCTACTAAATCCTTTCAGCAAAAATATGGCAATATCGCGAAATGATCAAGTATGACACATAGAATGGATCTGCTATTCCCGTTTAAATAAAAAAAAATCATTTCAGTAGTCCTTTAATGCCAGGATAACCAATGTTTTACTTTTCAAGAAAGTTAATTTTCTCTTTTACCAATATTTGAAACACGTAAACAAAGCAACCCAAATTTCCCCCTTTGTGGGATCAATAAAGGATTATCTTATCTTACCTTAAACCACAGAAATAAAATACAAACTCATTTAAACTTTTATTTTTACTTTCTATTTTTAACAACATTGAACATAAAGAACATAAAAAACTGTTCTACTTAACCAGTCTTGCTGATTATCTCTTAATCTACTGTTTTACCTGCAATCTCCTTTTGTAGGCCGTAATGCGGTTGTACACATAGAACTTCAATGCTTGCCATCCCCGGTTTAACCTTCGTTATGGGGACCAGGTGGAAGTGATTAAGTACCAGCTACAGCCCGAAGAGGGGGCTGTTGTGCAAATGTCTCACACTCAAACTAACCAGTAAACATGATTTATGGGCCAAAGCTTAAAAAAATCACTTAGGCATCTTCAGAATGGATCTGACTACCATTTAAAAAGGTTTCCCTTTAGGGGACCCTGTTTTTTTGTCCCCATACCGTCAGAGGTCCCCTAAAGGTGACTGTGTAAACAGAGCGATGTCCCCATTAAGTAAGCATTACCAGAACACACACACACACACACACACACACACATACATGGTTGAAACCAGCTTTTTTAAAACACATGTCAAATTCTCAAAGGGAAACTGCACCTTTTTTTTATTTTGCCTAACATTCCCAATCCTTATGTAAGACTAGAACACATACTGTATGTTTTTCTTTTTTTTAAACGCATTCTAAGTCATAAAATATGGCTAGTACGAGGTGGCTAACAATGCAGCTAAAAATAACATCCAAAAACCGCCAACAATACTCCATTTATAGACTTAGACTTAGACAAACTTTATTATATCCACAAGGAAAATTATTCTACATATATTATATATACATACATACATATATATTATACTATATATATATATTATATCTTGTGACCTGAATATTAACCACGTGTTAGCGATGTTGTTATAATGAGACAAACTATTTCACAGGGTGCGCTAACTAGCTTATGCTGCTACACTGACATGTTGAGCCGGTGAGCTGCTGCATTGCCTCTGAGCTGGAGAAAGTTAATCCTCGATCAGAGGTTCTCAAACATTTTTCAACAAGTACCACCTAAAAAAAACATGGCTCTCCAAATACCGCCATAATGACCAATATTAAAATACAGTAGCATAGTAGGCCTAAGTATTTGTTAAAACAAGGTAGAGGTTTTATTTAACAAGTATATTTAATATTTTTGGCCGCTGTAACATTACACATTAGCAGCATAAGCTAACATTTGTGGCTGCTTCAGTCTGAAGCAGACTCGAAGTGCTAGGCTCCAAGTTGGCAACAGGCTGAGTCCTATTTTTGATGATTTATTTCTTTAATTCAATTAACAATATCCACTTCTTCCCAGCATTGACCAATTCAAAGCTCCAATTACTTTACATGAAATATAGTTTTAATTGCAGTTTGTGTTTGCAATTTAAAAAAAAAAAAAAAAAAAAAAGCGTGTTATCAACGGATAGATCTGAAGTTGACTTATAGGCTTAAGTTTCGAAAGTAGAAAAAAACAAATTCAAAACAAATTTGACCACTTTTAGAAGTGGGGCCCTTTTGGGTCCTCAATAATTTTAGAGGTTTTTTTTTTGTTTGTTTTGTTTTTGAAACTTTTAAACTGTCATGAATTAAAAATCAATGGTGTTATGAATTATTGATTTATTTAAGGATCCAATTACTTTACAGCAAATATTGTACTTTGAAATACTTTCTGTTGTAGTTTTTCTTTTCCAAAAAGGCATAAAGTAAACACATTTAAAAAATAAAAAATAAAAAAAAAAGTTATAATTGACAGATAGATCTAATGTATCTAGATACTTAAGTTGTAAAAGTAAAAAAAAAAAAAAGAAAAAAAAAAGGATGACTTATTTTTAACACTTTTATTAGTGGGGCCCTTTTTTTAATTTTTTTAAATAACTATCATTGCTTGAATAATAATAATAATAATGAATCATAATCAATGTTGTTAAAAAATATTGACCTATTCAAGGCTCCAAATCCACTTTAAAAATATTTTTCATGGAAAATATGGCAGATTTTGTGTTTTTGTCCTATAAAACTTTTCTATGGAAAAAAAAGGGTTGAAATAGAAATGTTGAAAATTATATATATATATATATATATATATATATATATATATATATATATATATATATATATATATATATATATATATATATATATATATATATATATATATATATATATATATATATATATAAGGTAATATATATATATATATATATATATATATATATATATATATATATATATATATATATATATATATATATATATATATATATATATATATATATATATGAATATATATGAATTTTACTGTGTTTAAAAAAAACCAACTGTCATTGCTGAAAAAATATCAATGAATTAAAATCAATGGTGTTATGAATTAATGACATATTAAAGGTTTCAGTTACTTCAAATTAAATATTTCACTTTTAATTTTTTGAGGGAAAAAGATTGCATATTTTGTGTTTTTGCCATAAAAAACTTAGTTTTGACAAAATGGCATTAAAAATCAACAAAAAACTTTAAATCGACAGACCTGTAGTGGATCTAGAGATTTAAGCGTTAAATACTTATTTGAGATCATATAAAACAATTTTTTTTTACATTTGTATGTAGAGATGTCCGATAATATCGGCCGATAAATGCTTTAAAATGTAATATCGGAAATTATCGGTATCGTTTTTTTTATTATCGGTATCGTTTTGTTTTTTTTAAATTTAATTTTTTTTTTTTATTAAATCAACATAAAAAACACAAGATACACTTACAATTAGTGCACCAACCCAAAAAACGTCCCTCCCCCATTTACACTCATTCACACAAAAGGGTTGTTTCCTTCTGTTATTAATATTGTGGTTCCTACATTATATATCAATATATATCAATACAGTCTGCAAGGGATACAGTCCGTAAGCACACATGATTGTGCGTGCTGCTGGTCCACTAATAGTACTAACCTTTAACAGTTAATTTTACAAATTTTCATTAATTACTAGTTTCTATGTAACTGATTTTATATTGTTTTACTTTCTTTTTTATTCAAGAAAATGTTTTTGATTTATTTATCTTATTTCATTTTATTAATTTAAAAAAAAAAAGGACCTTATCTTCACCATACCTGGTTGTCCAAATTAGGCATAATAATGTGTTAATTCCACAACTGTATATATCAGTATCGGTATCGGTTGATATCAGTATCGGTAATTAAAGAGTTGGACAATATCGGAATATCGGATATCGGCAAAAAGCCATTATCGGACATCCCTATTTGTATGACATTAGGGGAACATATAAGGGTTAGGGTTAGGGTTAGGGTTACTAATAAGCAATAATTCTGAGTTTATTGAAGGAAGACTCTTAGTTAATGGCTTACTGGTTGTATATAAGGTCATGCAGAATAAGGCATTAATAAGTACTTAATAATGACTAATTAAGAGCCAATATGTTACTAATTTGCATGTTAATAAGCAACTAATTAATGGTGAATTTGTGTTCTCCATACTAAAGTGTTACCAAAAAATATATACATTGTATTGGTTTTGAAAATGAAACATGTCAAAATGGCCCTTTGATTTTTCATTGTGAGGCCCTCGTCAGCCCTGATTTAAGCCACGCCCCTCCGTAGTTCTTGTTAGCAGATGACAATCGATGTGGCTCGTTTCCCTGCAGGGTGCCAGCACGCCGCAGTGTGTCCGCCCACCAAGCCTCGCCTTGCATGATCAAGGCCGCCAAGCGGAGGGAGAGCGTCTGCTTGTATTGTTCGGGGGTCGGAGGTCGGGCCCCCAGAGCATTTTATTGCAAAGGGGCAATGCCAGGGGGAATCAAATGTACAAAAAAACTGCGCATCCTGACGCATGGCAAAGCTTTGTTGTCCATGGGACCAAAAACATCAGCACATATGGCAGGAAGGGCCCGGCAGGGGGCCAGCAAGCATACACGCACTGTACCTGCATGGCTTATATTCTTCTTTTAAATCATAAGATAATTCTGTTTTTGAGTATTATTTTGACTATCCTCTCAACTACCTGGAAGATGATGCAAATTACATCATTGAAGGGTTGACTAGCAAACAGGCACAAGATTTCAGATCTCTAGAGACACCTAGTGGAATAAAAATAAAATCCCTTTACATATCTTTTTTAATAAAGGGATGTCTATTTGAGTACAAAAAAAGAAGTTGCATAATATAGGACTATTATGAATTACATTATCATCACTATTTAAAATCATCGTCTTATTCAGCTAATTGTCTCTTAATTTATTAAACATTTATATCCACTCTCAATATATAATTGATTTCCATGCATATTATTTTCTATTTATTAATTATTTTGTATTGTTTTATGGAGGTTAACTTGTGTCTTTATTACGATAGCTTTTTTATGGGACATAATTTAATTTTTTCCGTTGGATTTTTTTTTTTTTACATCAAATTATGCTGACAATTTTACTGAATAAAAAATTGGGAGAAAATAAATGTGTGTGATTAAAAATTCCGTTCGTCAAAATATAGTGTTTTAAAATTCAGTGTTTTAATATCAGTGTAAAACACATATATGTAAAAAAATCAGTGTAAAAAAATTAAGGGCAGACCAATTAATTGCTTAAAAAATCATAACTAACTTCTATGGAAGTTCATTTGTGTCTTTATTACGATAGCTTTTTATGGGACATAACTTTTTTTTTTCCGTTGGATTTTTGTGTACAGATTTTTTTTTTTACATCAAATTATGCTGACAATTTTACTGAATAGAAAATTGGGAGAAAATAAATGCGTGTGATTAAAAATTCCGTTTGTCAAAATATATTGTTTTAAAATTCAGTGTAAAAAATCAGTGTGAAAAATAATTAAGTGCAGAAAAATTAAATTCTATGGAGGTTAATTTGTGTCTTTATTACAAAAGCTTTTTTGACACTGGATTTTAATACACTGAATTTTAAAACCCTGCATTTTTATACACTGAATTTTAGATCAGTTTTCGCTTTTAAAACATTGCATTTTTAAACACACACATCATTTGATGTAAAAACTTCACGAAATTCGAAAGCAAAAAAATTCAGTTGCATTAATTCAGTGTTTAAAAAGAAAAAAATATTTCCTAATAAAGACAACTTCCATGCACTTCCGGTATATTAAGACTGAAGCCCCTCATTGGCTGGTTCTGAGATGATCAATTGTTTCGGTCTTAAATTACCAGATGTGACTCTTAAGTTTTGAAGTAATAAGTAATTCTGCAATTATTTTTTATAAACTGATTGGAATAAGCGGTAGGAAATGGATGGATGGATGGATTTTTTTTCTACACATAATTTTTACACTCTGGATTTTAACAAACTGAATTTTTAAACAAACACATTTTGCTTACAATTTAAAAAAATCAGTTCACAAAATCCACACGCAAAAAAAATCAGTTACATAAATTCAGTGTAAAAAAAAAAGTTTCGTAATAAAGACACAAGATAACTCCACACACTTCCGGTATATTAAGACGGAAGCACCTTATTGGCTGGTTCTGAGAGGATCGATTGCTTAGGTCTTAAATGACCAGACGTGACTCTTAAGTTTTAAAGTACTTCTGCAATTATTTTTTATAAACTGATTTTTTTGGTCTACGCTGAATTTTTACACTCTGGATTTTAACAAACTGTTTTTTTTAACTCACACATTTTGCTCACAATTTAAAAAAAAAATCAGTTCACAAAATTCACACGCAAAAAAAATCAGTTACATAAATTCAGTGTCCAAAAAAAAACTTTTTGTGATAAACACACAAATAAACCTCCATATTGTTTTAAAAATCTCTCTCTATATATATACCACGTTGTTGTATGTTCATTCTCCGAACGGCAGGTAGCAGTATGCTTCAATCTTGCTGTTCGTTTTAGTACATTTTGCTCACATATTATTATTCAATGGAAAAAAAAAAATCAGTCCACAAAATTTCCACGCAAAAAACAGTCACATAAATTCAGTGTCCAAAAAATAATAATGTAATAAAGACATTATTATTATTGTTGTTTTTAAACAGCTACAGCGTCGTTGTTGTATGTTCACTCTCCGGGCGGCAGGGGGCAGTGAGCTACAAACATGCTGTTGGTTTACTTAAAATAAACGTAGAAGGACATCACACAACCATCAAAACACGACTTACTAAATAGTAAAATACCAACTTTATCCTCAACTATTTACATTAAACGTTTCAATAACAATGGAGAGGAATGTTGGGACAGTTTCTGCAATTAAAGTGTTGGGGTAAGTAATAAATAATATTTGGTAAGTAGTCGCTCACTGCTCATAGGTCCTTATCACGCTAATGTTAGCTTAATTGAAATGTATCACATTTCTGCTTATTGTCTCTTTATGCCATACAAACACAAACTTCATTTTTGTAATTTATGTTATTATTATTATTAACTGCACAGGTATCCAGGTGCTCGCTGCTTATTGAGGTGTACTTGTGATGAACTTCCATGCCCGCTGCTCACCTGGCTTGCATCCCAGTTGAAGAGTTTGTGTCCGGACCTTGAAGGTATAAAGTTGTCCTAAAAACACGCGTCTATTGAGTATTACTTGTTTAATAATGATATACATATGGTACAGTTATTCTGGTTATGTTATGGTATACCTGTACACTTGTGGGGATCATGACAATGCCACTGATTCGGCGGAATGGCCCTTTTAATCGCTTTGAATACATTGATTGATTGATTCTTTTATCGGTAGGTTGCACAGTACAGTACATATTCCGTACAATTGACCACTAAATGGTAACACCCGAATAAGTTTTTCAACTTGTTGAAAAACTGAGAGCTGAGCCAGAAGGCAAAGCTCTCGGTCTACCGAGCTATCTACATTCCTACTCTCACCTATGGTCATGAAGTGTGGGTAATGACCGAAAGAATAAGATCGCAGATACAAGCGGCCGAAATGAGTTTCCTCAGAAGGGTGGCTGGCATCTCCCTTAGAGATATGGTGAGAAGTTCAGTCACCCGAGAGAGACTCAGAGTAGAGGCGCTGCTCCTTCGCTTGGAAAGGAGCCAGCTTAGGTGGTTCGGGCATCTCGTGCGGATGCCTCACGAGCGTTTCCCTAGGGAGCTCCTTGTTGCACGTCCCACTGGGAAGAGACCCCGCGGCAGGCCAAGGACCAGATGGGGGATTACATCTCCTCTCTGGCCTGGGAACGCTTCGGGATTCCCCAGGAGGAAGTCGCTAATGTTGCTCTGGAGAGGGAAGTCTGGGGGTCTCGGCTGGAGCTGTCCCTGCGACCCGATTCCGAATAAGCGGTTGAAGATGGATGATGGCAGTGTTTTCCATAAACTGCCAAGATACCTGTGGCGGTGGGGGCGTGGCTATGGGCGTGGTCACCATGACATCATCGATACATACATATTTATATACAGATTTGAACAATAAGTTATTCACTGAAATATATTTATTAATTGTGGTTCTTACAAAAAATATATCTTATAAAATATAAAAGCTAAAATGTCTCTTAAAGCTCTGCCCCTTTAATTAGTGCATACTAAATAATTTAACTTTAGCCTACTACTACAACCATATTATTTACCAGCAACATAAAGTGAAACAGAGGCAGAGGTGTCCTGCTACAGTCAGTAACAAATAAACAGAAAACAGTAGTGGTCAAATACAAATAAGGCAACAAGAGAAGTATCCTACACTTCTCTTTTGTAAAGTAAATCTGAACAGCCTATATGGGCATCTACATCAACTATATGATTTGCCTGCGAAGCTGGACAGTACAAAAAATATATATATATATATATATATTTTTTTTTAATTTGTGGCGGACGAAATTCTTTCGTGGCGGGCCGCCACAAATAAATGAATGTGTGGGAAACACTGGATGGAACTTGTTGAAGTCGGGGACAACTTAAATCAATTCATTGTACAAATATATACTATCAGCATAATACAGTCATCACACAAGTTAATCATCAGAGTATATACATTGAATTATTTACATTATTTACAATCCGGGGGGTGGGATGTGGGGCGGGGGCAGGGGGGGGGATTAGGTTTGGTTGATATCAGCACTTCAGTCATCAACAATTATATCATCTGAGAAATGGACATTGTAACAGTGTCGGTCTGACTTGGTAGGATTTGTACAGCGAGCAGTGAACATAGTGAGTTCAGCAAGCATAACAACAAGTGTATACATTTGATTATTTACAATCCGGGGAGGTGGGATGGGGAGGGGGGAGGGTGTTAGTCTAGGGCAGTGGTTCTTAACCTGGGTTCGATGGAACCCTAGGGGTTCGGTGAGTCGGGCTCAGGGGTTCGGCGGAGGTGAAAACACACCCGACTCATCGTGTAAATAAAAACTTCTCCCTATCGCCGTATTACGGATACGGCAACAGCAGAAGTCACACTGATTTGCAGGTGTGTAATTTGTTTTGAGTTTATGCACTGTGTTGGTTTTGTTGTTTGAACATGGTGATGTTCATATACGGTTCATTTTGTGCACCAGTAAAAACACATGGTAACACTTTAGTATGGGGAACATATTCACCATTAATTAGTTGCTTATTAACATGCAAATTAGTAAAATATTGGCTCTTAACTAGTCATTATTAAGTACTTATTAATGCCTTATTCGGCATGGCCTTCTTATAACCCTAACCCTCTAACGTTTACTTTTATGCTGTTTTTGTTAAAGAACACTTTGTTTTATTCTATGACAAACAAAATATGCAATATTTTTCTCCCAAAAATATTTTAAAGTTGAATATTTGATGTGATTAGAACAGTGGTTCTTAACCTGGGTTCGATCGAACCCTAGGGGTTCGGTGAGTCGGCCTCAGGGGTTCGGCGGAGCCTCCGCCACGGAGGTAAAGACACATCCGACTTATCATGTAAATAAAAACCTCTCCCTATCGGCTTATTATGGATACCCCCAAACAATGTTCCCTCTAATTTTCCATCTGATTTGCAGGTTGTTTGATTGATCGATTTAAACTTTTACTAGCAGATTGCAAAGGAAGAGAATACATTATATGAAACAGTACAGTTTACACAGTACAGTACATATTCCGTACAATTGACCACTAAATCACCTGAATAAGTTTTTCAACTTTTTTAAGTCGGGGTCCACGTTAATCAATTAATGGTAATGTGTGTAATTTGTTGTGAGTTCATGCACTGTGTTGGTTTTGTTCTTTGAACAAGGTGATGTTCATGCACAGTTCATTTTGTGCACCAGTAAAAAAACATGACGTTTTCTTGAATTTGAAAAAAAACAACATTTTATTTTTCACTAAAAAAGGGTTCAGTGAATGCGCACATGAAACTGGTGGGGTTCGGTACCTCCAACAAGGTTAAGAACCACTGCTCTAACCCTAACCCTAACCAAATAACTCTAAGTCTTTGTTACTTAGAATATGTTCCCCTAGTGTCCAAAAAACTCTAAATTTAGTCTGTGTTACTTAGAATATGTTCCCCATACTAAAGTGTTACCAAAAACATATACATTTGTCGTGAATTTGAAAAAAAAAAAAACATTTTATTTTTCACTAAAGATGGGTTCGGTGAATGCGCATATGAAACTGGAGGGGTTCGGTACCTCCAACAAGGTTAAGAACCACTGGTCTAGGGTTGTAGTTGCCTGGAGGTGTTCTTTTCGTGCGGTTTTGAAGGAGGATAGAGATGCACTTTCTTTTACACCTGTTGGGAGTGCATTCCATATTGATGTGGCATAGAAGGAGAATGAGTTAAGACCTTTGTTAGATCGGAATCTGGGTTTAACGTGGTTTGTGGAGCTCCCCCTGGTGTTGTGGTTATGGCGGTCATTTACATTATGGAAGTAGTTTGACATGTACTTTGGTATCAGGGAGTTGTAGCTAATTTTATAGACTAGGCTCAGTGCAAGTTGCTTTACTCTGTCCTCCACACTGAGCCAGCCCACTTTGGAGAAGTGGGTAGGAGTGAGGTGTGATCTGGGGTGGAGGTCTATCAACCGATACCGATATATACATTGTGGAATTAACACATTATGATGCCTAATTTTGTTGTGATGCCCCGCTGGATGCATTAAACAACGTAACAAGGTTTTCCAAAATAAGAGAACAACTTCAAGTTATGGAAAAAAATGCCAACATGGCACTGCCATATTTATTATTGAAGTCACAAAGTGCATTATTTTTTTTAACATACCTCAAAACAGCAGCTTGGAATTTGGGACATGAGGAGGTTGAGGTTGGGGGGGGGGGGGGGTAGCGGGGGGTGTATATTGTAGCGTCCCGGAAGAGTTAGTGCTGCAAGGGGTTCTGGGTATTTGTTCTGTTGTGTTTATGGTATGTTACGGTGCGGATGTTCTCCCGAAATGTGTTTGTCATTCTTGTTTGGTGTGGGTTCACAGTGTGGCGCATATTTGTAACAGTGTTAAAGTTGTTTATACGGCCACCCTCAGTGTGACCTGTATGGCTGTTGACCAAGTATGCCTTGCATTCACTTGTAAGTGTGTCAAAAGCCGTAGATATTATGTGATTGGGCCGGCACGCAAAGGCAGTGCCTTCAAGGTTTATTGGCGCTCTGTACTTCTCCCTACGTCCATGTACACAGCGGCATTTTAAAAAGTCATAAATTCTACTTTTTGAAACCGATACCGATAATTTTGAAACCGATACTGATCATTTCCGATATTACATTTTAAAGCATTTATCGTCCGATAATATCGGCAATCCGATATTATCGGACATCCCTAGTTGGCATGCATCAAGTACCAAAATATGACTGAGGTGTATACCCACAAAATTAGCTTAGGTATCATTCGTCAAGTAACACAATATTTAGGGCCGAGGTGCATACATGCAAAATTAGCAAAAACAAACTAGCTACCGGCCGCACCCAACTTTTCCTTTCTTGCAGATTCAGGTGGGGGAAGTAGCGTCTTGCTGGTGAGAGAGCTGAGAAACATGCTTTCAGACCTGCACTCTCCTCTCACCGGGGAGACATCCGAGATGCTGGAGCCCAACACCCTCAACAAAGTCACTGGTGAGCAACAATAAGGAGAAGCCATGAGGTTTTGTGTTTAAGGTAATTGCAAGCCTCAACACAAGCCAGGAATGTGTGGCATATCCAACGTGTTGACCTGTAAAAACTTCCCCAGAGTTCCTAGTATCTGAATTGGAAGCCGCTCAGATAATCAAGTACAAGGAGCTGCATCCCCAGGATGAAACGAGTGGCGAGGAGTCTGAAAAAGAGCAGAGGGTGGCGAATATCACAGCGCTTTCTCAGGAATATGGTGACAGTGATTCAAATAATATTCAAAGTTCTGCTGAGATGCAGGCGGAATGGATACTACTGCTTCACGCTCTAAACATGGACGCTTCCACTGCTTACCCTGATGTGCTGCATGAGGTGACCATTGTAGAAATCATGCTCCCTATGAATTCAAAGAAAAGCTCTGTATTGATTACATTCGTTTTCATGCAGGTGGAGTCGAGGGTTGCTCGTCTTCCTGGCGGAACCATGTCGGAGCCTCTACTTAACGCCAGCCTCAGCTCAGAGCAGTGGGTATGTCGCGTGCGCTCGACCCCAGTAGCTGGCGATAAGGTAACGCGTCTTCTCTCTTCCTCAGACGCGGCTCGAAAAAATAAATCGAGTCCTGTCCGACGACTACGGCTGCCGGCAGCAAATGATGATCAAACGCTTTCAGGTTTCTCTCCAGTCGTTTGCATGGGGAGACGAGCAGGAGGTAGGAATGAGTAATCACACTACAATTTGAACTGTAAAGACCGCAGCTTATCCATCCATCCATCCATTTACCACCGCTTGTCTTTTTCGGGGTTGCGGGGGTACACCCTGGACAAGTCGCCACCTCATCACAGGGCCAACACAGATAGACAGACAACATTCACACTCACATTCACACATTAGGGCCAATTTAGTGTTGCCAATCGACCTATCCCCAGGTGCATGTCTTTGGAGGTGGGAGGAAGCCGGAGTACCCGGAGGGAACCCACGCAGTCACGGGGAGAACATGCAAACTCCACACAGAAAGATCTCGAGCCCGGGATCGGGCGGCATGGCGTAGTGGGTAGAGCGCCCGTGTCAGAAACCTGAGGGTTGCAGGTTCGCTCCCCGCCTCTTACCATGTCGTTGTGTCCTTGGGCAGGACACTTCCCCCTTGCCCCCGGTGCCGGTGAATGAATGTTGAATGAATGATAGGTGGTGGTCGGAGGGGCCGTAGGCGCAAATTGGCAGCCACGCTTCCGTCAGTCTTCCCCAGGGCAGCTGTGGCTACAAAAAGTAGCTTACCACCACCAGGTGTGAATGAATGATGGGTTTTTAACATGTAAAGCGACTTTGGGTACTTAGAAAAGCGCTATATAAATCGCAGGTATTATTATTATTGAACCCAGGACTACTCAGAATCTTTTAGTATTGTGAGACACATGCACTAACCCCTGTTCCACCGTACTGCCTACACTGACCGCAGCTTAATCGGTTCTTATTTAAGTGCAAATTTTAGGTGTGTCAAAAAAAAAAAAAGATTTTCAGATCAATTGTGATTCCTATTTTTAACGAATCTTAATCGATTAAAAATAATCAAAAATACATTTTTATTTTTATTTTTTTTTATTTTGTCCAGCCACTCAAGCAAATCATATTGAAACAGACTGGACAAGTTGGTAGAGAAGGCCAGTAACGTGGTGGGAGTGGAGCTAGACTCTCTGGCGGTGGTGTCAGAGAGGAGAAGTCTAGCAAAACTCCTAGCCATTATGGACAACACCTCCCACCCACTACACTCGGACCTTGCAGAGAGAATGAGCACGTTCAGTGGAAGGCTCAGACTCCCAAAATGCAACACGGAACGACACAGGAGGTCCTTCATACCAACAGCCATCAGACTGTATTATGCATATGTTCCTTCTTGACTGCACTTAAATGTAGAGTATATATTTATATTATTCATATATTATATATATATTATATTATATTATTTATAATTATTATTGTCTATTGTGAGCGAACTGTGGTGCTGAATTTCCCCCAGGGATCAATAAAGTATTTTCTATTCTATTCTATTTCTATATTGTTGATGTAGATCTAAGGTGTCCACCCTGAGATCTGTAGGTTGTGAGTTCAAACCCCGGCCGAGTCATACCAAAGACTATAAAAATGGGACTGCTTGGCACTCCGCATCAAGGGTTAGAATTGGGGGTTAAATCACCAAAAATGATTCCCGGGCGCGGCCACCGCTGCTGCTCAATACTCCCCTCACCTCTCACTGGTCACACTTATTACACCATGTACCAAATACAATTGCTTCGAGGTCGCGAAGCACAACCAGAATTAATACGTACATTAGGCGCACCGAGTTATAAGGCGCACTGTCGACTTTTGAGAAAATGGAAGGATTTGAAGTGCTCCTTTTATAGTCCGACAAATACAAAAGGACAGCCAAAAGAGTTTGGTGGATGAGATTAAATCTAAAGATAAAATATTGTGTAGAAATGCACCTAATTGCAGGAAATGTCGTCTGCGTGGCGAAGTTGGTAGAGTGGCTGTGCCAGCAATCGGAGGGTTGCTGGTTACTGGGGTTCAATCCCCACCTTCTACCTTCCTAGTCACGTCCGTTGTGTCCTTGGGCAAGACACTTCACCCTTTGCCTCTGATGGCTGCTGGTTAGCGCCTTGCATGGCAGCTCCCGCCATCAGTGTGTGAATGTGTGTGTGAATGGGTGAATGTGGAAATACTGTCAAAGCGCTTTGAGTACCTTGAAGGTAGAAAAGCGCTATACAAGTATAACCCATTTATCATTTATTTATTACTAACATTTATTTTGGAGATTGCTTGGCAGCACTTTGTGCTAAAAGAAATGTTCCTATTTTTTTCTCAAATTTCCTGTTTTTTTTCCCTCAAAGGCTGCTTACATCCCTGAAGTTTGGGCCAATTTGCGCAAGGTGGGGAGGCTGGTTATGATTAAAGAAACGTAAATAACATAAAAAACTGAAAGATTTAGACAAAAACAATGGAATGAGACAAGTTTAGGGAGATTTGGACAAGATGGGGGACTAGTTACTTATGAATAATATGACTATTGTAAAAAAACAAAACTATAATAGACAAAAAAAATGCAGCACAAATGAATGGGACAAGTTTGGGGAGATTTTGACAAGGTGGGGGTCTTGATGACTTCACTTGTCACAAAATGTATTTTAGAATAACTTAAAAATCGTAAAAATGAATGTCTGTTTTGTTTTAATATTTGCAATAAAGAGGGCCAACTTCACTTGCTTTATGGCATCCTTTTTGTCAAATACTATTAAAAATATACACAGGTATTGTTCTCTAAATGTTGGCACTTTTACTCTCTTTTTGTAGTCTTTTTATTTTTTTCCCCCTTTTAATTATTTTTTTTACAAAGCTTGACTGATGACTTTGTTCCCCCTCTGTCAACATTTTGTTTATGTTTACACAGGAGCGTAGTGAAGCGCTGGCCTCTGTCCCACCTCTCGCATCGATTGCTGTTTCGTCCCGAGTCTCCATCCCTCTCCTATTGGCTGCCAGAGAGGATCAGTCCTGTATCCAGCCCATCAAAGCTGGAATAACTACAAATGTTTACAAGGTAAAACAATTTTATTCACTAGAAAGTCTGCTAGACACAGAGTTACAGACAAGACAATTCTTCTGTTATGACTAGAAACTTATGGGCCAAGTGCCGGACAGAGGGGGTCGACCTGGGGAAATGGAGGCACCGATGCCAAGCTGGGGAGAGAGACGAACAGGACAAGGAGGTGGACGCCGTCAGTGGAGAGACAATCCAAAGAAAAAGAGAAAGGGGAAGAGGGAGTAGTGTGTAAATGTTTACAGTTTACAGCCTAGCGGAAGTTTTCTTTTTGTGTAAAAAAGAACTCTAAAAATGCCAGTGGAATGCAACAAATGATTATTTATGATTATTTGGTAGGAAACTACCTGTTGCACTATATTATTACGTTTTTTAAACCTTGTCGAATCTGTAATGTGCAGGTATATGCTTTGTAATCTTTTGGGAGCCATAAATGAAATTGATTAGATTTTTCATTCTATTTTCACATGAGGCCATTCATTAAACAAAATAATGCTGGGTTGTCTTGTCATTCATAACATGTTTTTATGCATGTTAAATCTAACTCTTATTATTTAATTTTTTTTTTTTAAAAGTCTGATAATTTGTCTTTTAAATGTATACTAATAATATGTAATATAATGAGTAACTAAATTTATATATTTTTATGGAAGCTGTTTTTGCCACTGAAAAAACCCACTTAGTCATATTTATGAGTAAAAATGCGAAATTATGAAATTAAAAATGATAATTGTAAGATCGAAATTATGAGATAGTTGAAATTAGGAATTAAGGAAGTCGACATGAGAAAATGGAAGTCATGAGATAAAAAGTCATAATTATGAAATAAAAAGTCAAAATTATGAGAAAAAATATAATAATTATGAGATAAAATTTAATAATTGAGATAAGTCAAAATTATGAGATAGCAACGATGAAATAACGTCAAAATTATAGGATAAAAAGTCATAATCATGGAATAAAAAGTCAAAATGATGTGTTAGAATGTCGAAATTATGAGATAAAGTCATAATTGTTAGATCTAAATTATGAGAACAATTGTGAATTAAGAAAGTCAACATTAGGAAAAAATGGAAGTCAGGATATTAACTTATAATTATGAGATAAAGAAAAGTCGAAATAATGAGATAAAAATTCATGATTTTGAGATAAATGAAATCGAAATTACGAGATAGAAATGATATAAGAAAGTTAAAATTATAAGATAAAAAGTCATGAGAAAATAAAGTCATAATTTTTAGGTTAAGAAAAATCGAAATTATGAGGAAAGTCATAATTATGAGATTAAAAATCCAAATCATTAAACATAAATTATGAAATATGAAAATCTAAATTATGAGATTCAATAGTCATAATTATGAGATAATAAATTAAATCATGAGAAAACAAAGTCATAAAATACAAAGTCGAATTTATGCCATAAAAGTCATCAGTCAGTCAAATTATGTGATATAAAATCGAAAGTGTGAGGGAAAAAAAGTATATTTGTGAAATAAAACGTCTAAATTATGAGATAAAGTCGAAATTATGAAATAGAAGGTCATGATGGTGAGATAATAAATCGAAATCATGAGAAAAGGAAGTCATAAAATAAAAAGTCATGAGATAAAAGTTGAAATCATGAGATAAAAAGTCTTAACTAAGATCGAAATGATGAGAACAATTGTGAATGAAGAAAGTCGACATTAGGAAAAAATGAAAGTCGGGATATTAAGTTATAATTATGAGATAAAGAAAAGTTGAAATAATGAGATAAAAATTCATGATTATGAGATACATGAAATCGACATTATGAGATAGAAATGATTATATAAGAAAGTCAAAATTATAAGATAAAAAGTCATAATTAAGAGAAAAAAAAGTCATATTTTTGAGGTAAAAAAAATCGAAATTATGAGGAAAAAGTCATAATTATGAGATTAAAAATCCAAATTACTAAACATAAATTATGAAAATCTAAATTAGGAGATTCAAAAGTCTTAATTATGAGATTATAAATGTAAATCATTAGAAAAGAAAGTCATAAAATAAAAAGTCGAAATCATGACATAAAAGTCATCAGTCAGTCAAATTATGTGATATAAAATCGAAATTGTGAGGGGGAAAAAAGTATATTTATGAAATAAAACGTCTAAATTATGAGCCCAAATGTAGCTGAGATAAAGTCGAAATTATGAAATAGAAGGTCATGATTGTGAGATAATAAATCGACATTATAAGAAAAGGAAGTATACAATAAAAAGTAATTATTATGAGATAAAAATCGAAATTATGAGATGAAAAGTCATAATTGTAAAATAAAACATTGAGCATCTTAATGAAAACAGTGATGCAAGTGTCCTTATTGTCGTCGTGTCATACCGGAAGTCACTCGGAAGGTGAATGATGTAACACCGAAAGTTCCGGAATAGCTAAAGGTCGCTAGTATAAACGCTAGCCGGACGAGTGTGGCGCAGTACCTTCTTGATTTCTTCCAGACAACACTTGAACAACAACCACATTTATACTTTGAATATGCCGAGAGGAAGCAGAAGCCGAACATCGAGGATGGCTCCTCCAGCCAGGTAACATTTAACGTCGCCGACTAACATTAAAACGAAGACATTGTGACAGACAGCGTGCCCTTTTTAGCACAGCATGATGGTGACTGGACTCGCAACAATGCTAAAGAAATAATAACTTCAACGTATAATATACCACTTTTATGGGGATGTATATGTTTTTTAAACTACGATGATTTCTATTTGTAACAAATTGTCCTACAGGGTTAAACTAAAACAATTGAGTAACCAAGGTCATACTGTGCCGACCACCATCACGTGACAACAAAACATGTTTAATGTCACAACAAACTAATTAACGTGGCTATAACAGTTTTTAATAGGACATTTAAATACAGTCTAACCTTTTTGGTTTTTGTAGTGCGTTTTCAACTGGACTGTTACTGTACTAATCCCTTTTCAGTCTTGGCTACTAGGGCTGTGAATCTTTGGGTGTCCCACGATTCGATTCAATATCGATTCTTGGGGTCACGATTCGATTCAATATCGATTCTTGGGGTCACGGTTCGATTCAATATCGATTCTTGGGGTCACGATTCGATTCAATATCGATTCTTGGGGTCACGATTCGATTCCATATCGATTCTAGGGTCACGATTCGATTCAAAATAGATTTTTTTTTTTTTGATTCAACGCGATTCTCGATTCAAAAACGATATTTTCCCTATTCAAAACGATTCTCTAAATCGTTTTAAATTTGTTTTAACTATAAAATGAACCAAAAATATGACTTATTTTATCTTTGTGAAAATATTGGACACAGTGTGTTGTCAAGCTTATGAGATGCGATGCAAGTGTAAGGCACTGTGACTAGGGTTGAGTATCGTTTGAATTTGAACGATTCCGATTCCTGATGATTCTCGATTACGATTCTTCTTGTACCATGCCGGGATCAATGTGTTTGACAGGTAGTCCCTGGAAGGTGGTATGTATTTTGGGTTGAGAGTTTTCACCATATCCCTGCAAACATAAACAAACATGTAATGTTGCTGTTACTGTTTAGCCCAGTATCAATTAGCTTAGCTCTAACGTTATTGCTTAACTAACCTAAATGTTGGAGATTCCACCTCTGAAAAGGGATGCAGTCTTTTTACTATGTGTGCAGTGACTTTTCTGTGGCACTCTTCCGTCTGTGGCACCGACATCTTCCCCATTGCCCCTACGGTGAACAGAGTACGCTGAGCACATCGCGGAGCCTGGCTAGCAGGTTGTAAATTGTCTATGAAAAAATATGCAGGCTAATTTGTTAGCTGCCTCGACGTTGGCGCAAAACATATTATTTATTGCATATATATTGTTTTACTTACCGGATTCGGACTGCAATTCAGTCACCGAGGTGCCAGGCTGGGCGTTGAAGCCAGAGGAAGAGGCACAGGAGGACGGTCGGCGCAGCGCGTCGAAGACGGGACACGCATTTATTTGTACTCGGAGGTGCTTCATCATGTTCGACGTGCACCCTCCTAAGCACGAAACAGTCCTGTCGCACGTGTTACATTTCGCCGATATTTCATTTTTTTTAGTAAAAGCCACACTTCGACCGCCGACGCCCGCTATCCATGCTTGACTGACTCGCTCGGCTACATAGGCTCGGCTATGCTAACACTTCCGGCGGTGGGCGCTTCTACGTTGGTGTTTAGCGGCTTCTTCTTCCGATCGGCAGACTTATTTTTTTTCCGGTCGGCGGACTGGGTATCGAAACTAGGAATCGAAATTTAAGCTTTTGAACGATTCCGGGAGAATCGGAAAGTTAGTCCCGGTTCCAATCGATACTCGATACCCAACCCTAACTGTGACACTATTGTTTTTTTATTTTATTTTTTAAATGTCTAATGATAATGTCAATGGGGGATTTTTAATCACTACTATGGTGAAATTGTAACTAATATTGATACTGTTGTTGATAATATTCATTTTGTTTCACTACTCTTGGTTTGTTCTGTGTCTTGTTTGTGTCTCCTCAATTGCTCTGTTTATTGCAGTTCTGAGTGTTGCTGGGTCGGGTTTGGTTTTGGAATTGGATTGCGTTGTTATGGTATTGCTGTGTATTGTTTTGTTGGATTGATTAATTAAAAACAAACAAAAAAAATTTTAAATGAAAAAAATAAATAGATTAAAAAAAAAAAAGAGAATCGATTCTGAATCGCACAACGTGAGAATCGCGATTTGAATTCGAATCGATTTTTTCCCACACCCTTACTTGAGACAGTCAAATCCTGACAAGTTAATCGAAACATAACAGTACAGGCCGAAAGTTTGGACACACCTTCTCCTCATTCAATGCGTTTTCTTTATTTTCATGACTATTTACATTGTAGATTGTCACTGAAGGCATCACAACTATGAATGAACACATGTGGAGTTATGTACTTAATTAGAAAAGGTGAAATAACCAGATTCGCACCTTCTTTCTGTCGGCTAAAAGCAACTGCGTGAGAACGTATACGCAAATATAATATAGTCATTTTCTATATCGCACAGAGACAAACCCGCGATATATCGAGTATATTCGATATATTGCCCAGCCCTAACTGCATATTATATACACATATACAGTACAGGCCAAAAGTTTGGACACACCTTCTCATTAAATGGGTTTTCTTTATTTTCATGACTATTTACGTTGTAGATTGTCACTGAAGGCATCAAAACTATGAATGAACACATGTGGAGTTTTATATTCTAGTTTCTTCAAAATAGCCACCCTTTGCTCTGATTACTGTTTTGCACACTCTTGGCATTCTCTCAATGAGCTTCAAGAGGTAGTCACCTGAAATGGTTTTCACTTCACAGGTGTGCTTGAAGCTCATTGAGAGAATGCCAAGAGTGCACAGCACGCAGCCCTAGGTCATATCATGATTTTTTTCTAAATTCAAAACTTTTCCTAGCGTCTTCTCCCCGTCATCTTTGTTGTAGCGGTGTAGCGTGCAAGGACGGGAGTGGAAGAAGTGTCAAAAGATGGAGCTAACTGTTTTAATGACAATCAGACTTTACTTAAATCAATAACAGAGCAGCGTCTCCTCATCCGTGGCTCACTAGTGCGACAACGCCGGAAATGTGTCCCGTGAAAAAACGTCCGACCGCAACTGTCTAATAACTAAAGTTCCTTGAGTGAATTATGTAAACCCACTACACCAGTATGTTTTAGCGCTTTCATAGCGATTATATAAGTTAGAACTTTACGCTACTTTATATAAGAAATGGCAACAGCAGAGGGTGAATGTCTCATAACAAGAAGATAGTGAAAAAGAAGAAGCTAATCGACTACGGTGTCAGCACGGACTACAGTGGTGGACGTGCGCAAATTTTCAGGACTTATGCAGATCTCAAATACACATCAGCAAGTTGGTTTTGCATAATGTAGTGAAACAAAACGCGTGCCATTTTGCGGTCCTTATACACACACCATAGTAATACTTGTATCTCTGGCTACGGTAGCCGTAATGGGCCGACAATCCATCAAGCGGTGCGGCTTCAAAGTCGTACTAAAACATTTTGACAGATTTTTAAGTGCTGTGTGTAATGTTCTTTATTTTCAATGGAACCTTTAAAGTTTTGGTGTTGTTTACTGGCGTCATATTGCAGTCTACACGTATCTCTTATGTGTGACTACCATTACTGGTCACACTTATCATTACACCGTGTACCAAATAAAATTGCTTTGAGGTTGGTAAGCACAACCAGAATTATTTTGTACATTATGCGCACCAGGTTATAAGGGGCACTATCGATTTTTGAGAAAATGAAAGGATTTTAAGTGCGCCTTATAGTCAGAAAATACCGTAGATAAATGTATATTTTTATTATATTTCAAGTTTATTTAATCATCTATTACACCCCTAAATTTGGTTTCTTCTACCCTTTCAATGTCTATTCCATCTATTTGTGTTTGACTTTCTCTTCTACTGTTACCCAATTGCATTGTTTTAGTTTTATTGATTATTAGGATCGCAATTTATTCCTCTGAAAATGTCTTCACAGCCGTGCACCACCTCCACCGCCACCACCTCGTCCCTCCTACGCACCTGCGCCCATGCAGGCTCCCCCATCTGCTTTGGCTGCTCCAGCTGCAGCACCCAAGCAGCCTGGTATGTTTGCCCAGATGGCGACTACGGCTGCCGGGGTAGCGGTAGGCTCTGCGGTCGGGCACACCCTTGGCCACGCGATGACCGGGGCCTTCGGCGGCGGTGGGAATTCCGAGCCCGCGCGGCCGGACGTCACATACCAGGTTAATAACCATCACTATAAGCAGTCCCTAAGTAGCGCAGTTGAACACCTCTGCAAACTAGAGATCGACCGATAATGGGTGCCGATATTGTTCATTTTGATGTAAATCCGTATTGGCCCTTGTTTCCGATACAATATATACATGTGATACCAGCATTTAGTATATAAACAAATATTTAGTGAAGTAGAAGGTAATAACCACTGCTCAAACACCAGCATGAGAAAAGTTCCCTTTTTGTTAAAAGCACATATTTCATTTAAGTTGACAAATTACTGTCATCAATAATTCTCCACAAATATGTTTTTATATCTGACATGGCATTTATTTGAGTTCTTGTGGGAAATCTTCTCCGGCCCTTCCTCTCCTTGCAGTGCTGATCACTTGCAGTACGTCAACACTTCCAATTTTTGCCAGGAAAACTAGTTTTTGTCTTTTCATGATGTCTTACTGGTTCAGTTTTGGGGTTTTTTGTGCTATTGCAGCGATCAACAAGCCTCCATCCACAACACTGGCAGCATGGGCTCATTAAAAGAGCGCCACGGGTTTCATGTTCCGTGATTCAATCAAATAAAGCGACAGATATGGGTGGACATTAGGGCGACAGAAGAATACATCTCCGCCAAAAATTCAAACTTTGTGTAAATATCTTGACAAATAGACTTATTATATAATCAAAGAATATCAGGCAGCAGCTCACACATTCTCATAATTTCTGTATCATCCAGGAAGAAAGGATGTCAACCAGCTTGAAAAAATTTTCAACGACAATCTACGTCAGGGGTCACCAACCTTTTTGAAACCAAGAGCTACTTCTTGGGTACTGATTAATGCGAAGGGCTACCAGTTTGATACACACTTAAATAAATTGCCAGAAATAGCCAATTTGCTCAATTTACCTTTAACTCTATGTTATTATTAATAATTAATGATATTTACACTTAATTGAACGGTTTAAAAGAGGAGAAAACACGAAAAAAATGACAATGCAATTTTGAAACATAGTTTGTCTTCAATTTCGACTCTTTAAAATTCAAAATTCAACCGAAAAAAAGAAGAGAAAAACAAGCTAATTCGAATCTTTTTGAAAAAATAAAAAAAAAATTTTTTGGAACATCATTAGTAATTTTTCCTGACTAAGATTAATTTTAGAATTTTGATGACATGTTTTAAATAGGTTAAAATACAATCTGCACTTTGTTAGAATATATAACAAATTGGACCAAGCTATATTTCTAACAAAGACAAATCATTATTTCTTCTAGATTTTCCAGAACAAAAATTTTAAAAGACATTCAAAAGACTTTGAAATAAGATTTAATTTTGATTCTACAGATTTTCTAGATTTGCCAGAATAATTTTAATCATAAGTTTGAAGAAATATTTCACAAATATTCTTCGTCGAAAAAACAGAAGCTAAAATGAAGAATTAAATTAAAATTTATTTATTATTCTTTACAATAAAAAAAATACATTTACTTGAACATTGATTTAAATTGTCAGGAAAGAAGAGGAAGGAATTTAAAAGGTATATGTGTTTAAAAATCCTAAAATCCTTTTTAAGGTTGTATTTTTTCTCTAAAATTGTCTTTCTGAAAGTTATAAGAGGCAAAGTAAAAAAAATAATGCATTTATTTAAACAAGTGAAGACCAAGTCTTTAAAATATTTTCTTGGATTTTCAAATTCTATTTGAGTTTTGTCTCTCTTAGAATTAAAAATGTCGGGCAAAGCGAGACCAGCTTGCTAGTAAATAAATAAAATTTAAAAAATAGAGGCAACTCACTGGTAAGTGTTGCTATTTGAGCTATTTTTAGAACAGGCCAGCGGGCTACTCATCTGGTCCTTACGGGCTACCTGGTGCCCGCGGGCACCGCGTTGGTGACCCCTGATCTACGTAAAGGAGACCAGAATTGTTTATTTACAGTACAGGCCAAAAGTTTGGACACAGCTCCTCATTCAATGCGTTTTCTTTATTTTCATGACTATTTACATAGTAAATTGTCACTGAAGGCATCAAAACTATGAATGAACACATGAGGAGTTATGTACTTAACAAAAAAAGGTGAAATAACTGAAAACATGTTTTATATTCTAGTTCCTTCAAAATAGCCACCCTTTGCTCTGATTTAGTGTTTTGCACACTCTTGGCATTCTCTCGATGAGCTTCAAGAATGCCAAGAGTGTGCAAAGCAGTAATCAGCGCAAAGGGTGGCTATTTTGAAGAAACTAGAATATAAAACATGTTTTCAGTAATTTCACCGTTGTGAGAGTCTTTGCTCATGGAGGGTTCTCCTGAGTCCGATAGATCTTCGTGAGCCCGGTAGTCTGGTGTAACAAATCTTTTATTTTCATACAGCAGTATGGTTTGCTTTCCAGCAAAATGTCTCTCTGACTTTTCAGTCCGGCGTGTCTCTGCTTTTCCCTCTCTCGGTCTCATGCGTCTGCTCACCCGCAACTCCAACTCCAACACGTGTCTCGTTCCGGCTGCTGCTAATAAGGGCGACAGGTGATTAGATAATTAGCCCCAGCTGGGCAATCTACTCACCTGCCTCTGGCTTCGAGGCCGGGCCATACACACCCCATTCCTGCAGGTGGCGCGTCGACCACGCCCTCCTCCACAACCGTTTTCTGTTAAGTACATAACTCCACATGTGTTCATTCATAGTTTTGATGCCTTCAGTGACAATCTACAATGTAAATAGTCATGGAAATAAACAAAACCCATTGAATGAGAAAGTGTGTCCAAACTTTTGGCCTGTACTGTATATGTTAGCAATATTGCATGGTTCCTCATGAGGACACCTTACAATACATTAAATCCATAAACTTCTAAAAAAATTAAGTAGATGAAGTATTGTGTTGTAGAGAAATTCCATATTTTTACAGATTTTTCCCAGGGGATTTCCCATATTTTGACAAGCATATGTCGATGCTCATCTTAGACACTCGTAATAAAGGTGCTTGTGAAATTCCATGATGTTTTTGGTGCTAAATGAACCACAACATTAGCGCCGCATAAAACATTATGTTGCTACTGGTCCGACGTCTTCTAAAAATGTTAAAACAACTTCAAGCCTTGTCCAGCTTTTTACTGACATCTACTATTCATGTTTAAATAATTTTTACCGCAAATGAATATCGGCTCTAAATATCAGTTATCGGTAGGGTTGGGTATCGTTTGAATTTGAACGATTCTGATTCCGATTCTTTGTTTCGATTCCGATTCCCGATTCCGATTCTTTTAAGAGGCAGGGTCAAAAAGAAGTTTAGGATATTTTAAATGAGCTAGCTAACCTACAGTCTTTCTGAATTAAATAGTCTGACATTCTCCATCAATTTTAATTCTATTAACTTTTTATGAACTTTACTATAAATTCCTCACAGGGCTGTTTTCAACTAGAATATAAATATCAAATCTATGAACTTGAATATAAATATTATAAATTATGAATACATTTTCCCAGGGGTACACTTTCCTCAAGAGAGCTTTATTTTTGAAAACCTCATGAAAACACATTTACACACAAGTGTATGATGCTGCAGGTACTTAAACATGTTACCGTGCTCCCACTGATGGGCTAACCTGGTGCAGAAAAGCAAATAAACAATAAGAAACAACTTGCAAAACCCAGTCCAGATTAGCAGCAGGTACAGTATAAAATCAGAGACAGTTCTTGTTTAGGAAAATGACCATATCCGCCTTCTCAGGCAGGATGCGTGAGCGTTCTGGACAGATAGTGTCTCCTGCTGTGGAAAATACACGTTCGCTGGGTGTGGAAGAAGCTTGAACGCATAAATAGGAGAAAGCGCGATCTGACAGCAAAGGATAAGTCTTTTGTTGGTTCCACCGGACCATCACCATGCAGCAGGGTCGTCAGACATAAGTATCGGTGGAACGTCCTGGTACATCTGCAGCTCTCTCTCCACTCGTTTCTTGATGGACATGGAGCTCTGTTATTTCGCGGTTATTTCAATTTTTTTTGTAAAGTGAAGCCACACTTTCGACCGCCGACGCCCGCTATCCATGCTTGAGCTTGACTGACTCGCTCGGCTATGCTAACACTTCCGGGGGTGGGCGCTTCTTCGTTTGTGTTCAGCGGCTTCTTCTTCCGGTTCGGCGGACATACTTTTTTCCGGTCGGCGGACTAAATTGGCGTGACAGCATCGAAAATAGGAATCGAAATTTAAACTTTTGAACGATTCCGGGAGAATCGGAAAGTTAGTCCCGGTTCCAATCGATACTCGATACCCAACCCTAGTTATCGGCCTCCTTGACTGCTAATAATCGGTATCGACCCTTAAAAAAATAAAATTATCGGTTCGATCTCTACTGCAAACTCCAATATTATTTTTGGAAATGATGTTACAGATGAATGTATATCGTCTTCTATCCCGTTTGTATGTCAGGAGCCTTCCTACCAGGCGCAACCACAGCAACAGCAGCAGCAGCAGGCCTGTTCCTATGAGCTCAGACAGTTCATTGAGTGCGCTCAGTCCCAGAGCGATCTCACACTCTGCGAAGGCTTCAGCGACGTGCTCAAACAGTGCAAGTTTGCAAACAGTAAGTATGCGATCACAAGTTTAGATTTGCATAGGAAAAAAAGGGCTTCTTGAGAAGTGTCTGGTAAGGAAAATTCAAATTTCAAAACACACCCTGTGTATATTTGTATAAGCATGTAATAGCTTACAATTAGGAATGTACCGACTAGTATTGGACAATTTTCACGAAAAAGTACATGGTTGCCATTGCCAATTTATGCCTTTTAATGCTGATCACAAACGCAGATTCAAATTTTGGTTATTTTTAGTCACCGGCTGACAAGCTGGCAGCTAATTATCCATTTTTCCATCCATCCATTTCCTACCGCTTGTCCCTTTCGGGGTCACGGGGGGTGCTGGAGCCCATCTCAGCTGCATTATGTGTTTCCATATTAGGGCTGCATGAGTTTGATTAAAAAACATAGCAATTTCTCTCTCCAAAATTGCAGTTTTTATATTTTATACTACGGGTGTAGGTACACATAAATTTCGGTTCGGTACGTACCTCTGTTTAGAGGTCACGGTTCGGTTCATTTTCGGTACAGTAAGAAAACAACAAAATATACATTTTGGGGTTATTTATTTACCAAATTTGCAAAATCTTCCACCAAAAATATTTTTCTTAGTGGAATATTTGATGTGAAGTAATGGGAACCTTGGATAGGTCAATAATTCATAATAACATTGATTTTGATTCAATATTATGTTTTGAGCAATGACAGTTTGAAAAAAAAAAAACAGCTTTGTTTTATTAGTCAACATTGCAACTTTTTCTAAATTATATTTAACCTTTAAACTTTTTTATTTCACTTTTGTTATGTTTTTGTTTATTTTAATAGTATTTTTAGAATGTGCCGTGGGCCTTTAAAACATTAGCTGTGGGCCGCAAATGGCCTCCGGGGCACACTTTTGACACCCCTGCTATAGATAATAAAAAATTAAATCTGATAAATCTATGGATAAAAAGCAGAGCCTGGCGACGCATGCGCGTTTATCATAACTCTCTCGCTCTCTCTGTCTCTGCCCCTCCCTCACCAATGCTGCTGCGCGCACAATTTGTTTTGTTTTCAACCCCTTCTTAACCCTGAACGTACATTAAAAATACACGCAACTCTAACTCAAAATGCCGGACATTTGAGGCATTTAAGAAACTCCGCCCTGACAGCTCCGCAAAAGAGGACATGTCCGGTGAAAAGAGGACGTATGGTCAGTCTATTGTAGCCCGTTAGCTGCTAGCATGCCGTGTGTTGTGCCTCGGTGTGCATTGTTTACACAACGTGTGTTACGCTACTTAATATGTCTGTGTGGAAACTCGTTCGGTACACCTCCGAACCGAACCGGAACCCCCGTACCGAAACGGTTCAATAAAAATACATGTACCGTTACACCCTTATTTTATACATACAACTACAAACATAAGGAGTGAAGGAAGAAGCTCTGTTACTTTTAAGACTGTCAATCAACATATTTGTGTCTCAGAAGTGCCACACGTTACAACAGTATGCACGAAATTACTTTAAAAATATTTGGCTTTATGCAGACAGGCTTTAGAGCTTTTGTCTACAACAGTGGTCCCCAAACACCGGGCCGCGGACCGATTGGTACCGGGCCGCGGACCGATTGGTACCGGGCCACACAAGAAATTAAAAAAAATAAATAAATAATTAAATCAACATAAAAAACACAATATATACATTATAGATCAATACAATCTGCAGGGATACCGTCCATAAGCACACATGATTGTATTTCTTTATGGAAAAAAATTAATACTTTTAAAAAAAAAATTTTTTTTTTTTTAAACCCCGTTCCGTGTCAGGCCCGCATGCCATGCCACCCTCCACAGTATAGTATGAAAAACAATACAACAGAATGTAGTACAAACCACTACAGTAGCTTTATGAAGTGTTTTAATAATATATAGCTTTTTATCATGGAGAGTGGACTTCTACGGTATCTCTTTCCAGCTGCTTTTCAGTCAAACACACCATCAGCAGCTTCTCCTTAAATGGATAAATGTCCGTCGTGTAGATAGTTTTAACATCTTTAATCCGTATTATAGTCTCATTCCGCTTCAGTATGGTGCAGACTAGTTACGCTCTTGTTTTTTGATTTTTTCTTTCTTTAATTCAATGAATATCACCCACTTCTTAACCAAAGTTACGTCCATCTCTAGCTACAAGCTATTGTTAGCGAGTAAGACAGGATCGTTTTTTTTTCGGATCTTGCGGTGTTTGCTGTAGCATTTGCTACGCCACCTAATGGGAAAGATGCTTCTCGCTCAAATTTTTGCTTTTAACTTAAAACATAACAATTAGCCAGGGGACACCTATCTCAAAACACTGTTAAGTTCTCTTACTATTTGTTGGTCCTAAATTCTCGTAAATTTACAACTTAAGTCTCAAGATATGAGATTTTTATTTTCTATAAATGTAGCAAAGTTGTGACTTAATTCTCATACATTTACAACTTGAACCTCAAAAGAAGTTTCTCTACATGTGGCTTTAATAATCCATCATACATTAATGAAAGGTTGTACAGTATGTTTATTCATTTTCATTGTTTATTTTGATTAAAATTAAATCTTCTTTTCTCTTCAGGTATGTCTTGAATCAGATCCAGAAGCCCTGAAATGGATTGCCGGATGACAACATGATCCAATCAATAACGGATCCAGAAGTGAAATTTAATTATAACAGTTGATCATTATCAGACAGAATCCATACTTCCACGCATTAGGAGAGTTCTTGTAATCATGAATGTTTATATCTTACAGTATTGTGTTTTTTGAGTGGATGTTTTGTTGTATTTCATTAGCTCCAGTGCTTCATGGGATTGCTCTGGAAAACGGCATTGTTAACATCATAATTACTTGACCAAGCACCTGTAATGGTTTTAGAACAATAAAGCGCTTGGAAAATATCCGTTTTGTGGTCTGTTTTAGCTAATACAGATCATGAGTCTTGTAAAAGAAATTCAGGAGTATGACGGACACTCTCAAAGTCACGTAGAATATGAAGTTTTATGGGTAACATTTTCAATTGAACAGTTAGCTGTCGGACATTTAATACACATTACAGTCATGTAATGGCAACAGTCCATCATTTTTAAGGAAAATAGTATAAAAACTCCCTTTGAAGCCATGTTCAAGAGATTTAAAACTGTCTTAAAAAGACTCCGATTGACTCAATTATGTAAGTCTCAAGAAGTCATAAGACAATCATTGAAACATTGTATGAAAGAAGAATGACTTTGATATTGGACATGGGATGCATGGTTCTTTGAAGGGAACAGGTCATCAGTGATTCCTTTCAAAGAGTAGTTCAAAATACTGGCTGGTTAATATAGTTACTTTTTTAAACAGTATATATATATATATATATATAATTTTTATTTTTTTTTAACTCTGGGAAACAATCGCTAGTTATAGGACGTAGTTCAAAACAATTAGATTTACACAAAAATGACTATTGGTGGGAATTATTCTGAAATATTGGCCATATATATATATATAAAATATATTTTATAGTAAACATTCCATAATGCAGTGCTGTATTTCAATGCTTTGGCAGTGACATCACTTGAATTTCTAACAGTATAGAAAAAAATACACATGAGTAGGAATCAAATGCATTAGTGAATATAAAAAAGTATAAATACAACTGCAATAAAAATTGTGAGTACAAAAGTGTAGTACCATATCTGGTGTGTGTATGCTTAAACTATTTAGAACAGTGAATCTCAATCTTTTTTCACCAAGTATCACCTCAGAAAACATGTGACTAACATTAAGATACAGTAGCGTAGTAGGCCTAAATATTCATTACAAACAGGGCAGAGGTTTTATTTAACAAGATTTTTACACGCAGTTTGAACAGTGACACTGTTTGAATATTTAATTAAGTCATTCTTTGGCAAACCACCAGATGGGGCCTGTACCACAGTTTGAGAGTCACTGATTTAGAATAATGAACCTGAAAAGTGAATTCAAATAAATACAATTAAAAATATTAAGTTTATATATATGTATATATACATATTTGATATGTAAATATACTGTATGTATATATATGTGTGTACAGCTCTGGTAATGGGTACATTCGCACCCACCTGCACAAATGTACTTCAAAATGTAACAATCAAAATAAATGACTTTTTTTTTTGTTTACTAGGGCATGCATATATAATATGCATTAGTTTGACCATTTAAAATCAATGATAATATAAAGGAGATGCTTGAAAATAGCATAAAAATGCCCCAAAAACTTAGAAAAACGCAATTCATAGTGTTACTTTTTGGTGTAACCATCATGAGTGCTCTGTTCAGGTATATTTCTTTTATATTTTGATAAATCATATTTATGTATTACTAAATTTAAATAGGTATTGATCAATATTTAAGCTGTGTGTATTTCATTTCAGTTTGCTTTTGACATCTTATGTAGAATTGTAGTAGTTGAAACTTTTACAACCTTGTGTTGCGCTCATGATGACGTAACCAAACTAGATTTCATTTAATAATCTTATTTTGAATATTTATTCCCTTTTTTTTACATTTAGTATATTATACTGTGTTTTATGCTTTTTTCTTTTTGGAACATGTACTATACATATAATACAATAAAGTCCCATATAAAATTATGTTTCTAGCAATACTTTAATTTTGCCTTTGAAAGTAACACTCCAATGTCCATTAGTGGAGCTATATATATATATATATATATATATATATATATATATATATATATATATATATATATATATATATATATATATATATATATATATATATATATATATATATATATATATATATATATATATATATGCCAACGCAACATTTGGCATGTGCATACAAAAACGGCTCACAACTGGGAGTCGGGTTTCATCGTTCACTTAAAAGAGCCGTCCAAAAAAGTCGATTTGTTCGCGAACCTCACTTCTATCATATCGAAGTCAGAAGACTTCTAGAGTCAAAGAGATGACAATATACTCGTATATAAAGCCGCTGTTTACGAAATTACTGTAAAAAAAAAAAGAATATATTTGTAGTAAAGTCCTACATTATTACGACATGCGGGGAATTTTAAAATAAGTCATATAACTAGATATACAGGACAGTCTTAATTAAGACCTAGGGAGTTATTTTTTTTACTAGTGAAAGGAAGGTAGAAATGAAGGTTATTTCAGGTGTTGGACACTCCCGACACAGAGAGAGCTGCTGCCTTGAAAAGCAAGTTTATTTTTGGTGTCTTGACATTAGAGCTCATCTGTCATGGCCGCCACCCTACTTTGTGAAGTTCCATCTTGTTCGTCTTCTTCCTCCCAATGATGCATACTCTTTCATAGCGACGCGGTGAGTACCCTTCTGCTTCTCTTCACTGCCATTCGTCGAAGCCCTGACAAATATTCGGGGGGAATTGTCGATATAACCATGTTAATTCAACTATCTTGTCAATTTCTTGACCATTTGTACAGCACGGACTCGGGGAAGTAAGATCCGGATGTTAACATAATAATGGCGGACATCGTGTCCCGCCAAACAATTAGGCACCAGCTTTGCATCCAAAGTTAACTTGTGTCACTCTGAACTTATTGTGTTTTATTACCGACATAACGTGACATGGGCATCATGGGAAAACCGTTTGGAATGTATATTTACATGACTAGTTTTAATACCTGTGACTATAGACATCTTATAAGTTGACGCAGCATTGGCTGCTGTGACGCGAGAAATTCGGCCGCCATCTTGAAGTGGTGACGAGGAGCCGGCGAGCAGCCTAAACCAGGCCTGGGCAATTATTTATAATAATAATAATAATGGATTAGATTTAATATCGGGCTTTTCTATTGTTAGATACTCAAAGCGCTCACAGAGAAGTGGGAACCCATCATTCATTCATTCACACCTGGTGGTTTGATTGATTGATTAATTGAGACTTTTATTAGTAGGTTGCACAGTAAAGTACATATTCCGTACAATTGACCACTAAATGGTAACACCCGAATACGTTTTTCAACTTGTTTGAGTCTGGGTCCACTTAAATTGATTCATGATACAGATATATACTATCAGATATATACTATCATCATAATACAGTCATCACACAAGATAATCATCAGGGTATATACATTGAATTATTTACATTATTTACAATCCAGGATGTGGAGGCGGGGGGAAGGGGGGGGGTAGGTTTGGTTGTTATCATCACTTCAGTCATCAACGAGAGAGAGAGAGAGAGAGAGAGAGAGAGAGAGAGAGAGAGAGAAAGAGAAAGTATCTACATTTGATTATTTACATTTGATTATTAACAATCCGGGGAGGGTGTTAGTTTAGCGTTGAAGTTGCCTGGAGGTGTACTTTTATTGCGGTTTTGAAGGAGGATAGAGATGCCCTTTCTTTTACACCTGTTGGGAGCGCATTCCACATTGATGTGGCATAGAAAGAGAATGAGTTAAGACCTTTGTTAGATCGGAATCTGGGTTTAACGTGGTTAGTGAAGCTCCCCCTGGTGTTGTGGTTATGGCGGTCATTTACGTTAAGGAAGTAGTTTGACATGTACTTCGGTATCAGGGAGGTGTAGCGGATTTTATAGATTAGGCTCGGTGCAAGTTGTTTTACTCTGTCCTCCACCCTGAGCCAGCCCACTTTGAAAAAGTGGGTAGGAGTGAGGTGTGATCTGGGGTGGAGGTCTAGAAGTAATCTGACTAGCTTGTTCTGGGATGTTTGGAGTTTAGATTTGAGGGTTTTGGAGGTGCTAGGGTACCAGGAGGTGCATGCGTAATCGAAAAAGGGTTGGTGGTAAGCTACATTTGTTGCCACAACTGCCATGGGGTAGACTGACGGATGCGAGGCTGCCAATTTGGGCCTACGGCCCCTCCGACCACCACCCATCATTCATTCATCATTCATTCACCAGTGTGAGCGGCACCGGGGGCAAGGGTGAAGTGTCCTGCCCAAGGACACAACGGCAGCGATTTTGGATGTCAAGAGGCGGGGAGCGAACCTGCAACCCTCAGGTTTCTGGCACGGCCGCTCCACCCACTACGCCATACCGCCCCATTATTTTTGACTTGGGGGCCACATTTAGAGAAAAAAATGTGTCTGGGGAACACTAATGCAAAACCTCACAAAAATGTCTGATTGAATGCTAAAAATGTTATGACAGACCGCCTTAAAAAACGTAATGGAATTAAAATGTTTTCTATGAACGATAAAACACTGAATATTGACAACATATGAATGCCACACCCCCTTTCGATCGACATGTTTTACAATCAAGTGAAACGCAACAAAAATGCAACAAACAGTGAAATATGAACGCTAAGGGTACGAAATAAACCCACCTACAATCTGATATATCTGATATATCACTAAGCGTTAGAACTTTGTTGTGAAAATCTCCTTCCGTGTCTGTGGAAACGCTTCCCGCCCACACTGCTTGGTGCCTTGTCTGAGCTGCTGTGACATAGATGACCATAGTAACTAATTAGATGACCATAGTAACTAATTAGATTACCATAGTAACTAATTCAATTACCATAGTAACTGGTATATCATCCATAAACGCAGGTTCCAACCATAGAAATACTTTGTATAGTTCAAGACTTACGGTCATTAGAAAACATCACTGCACATCATAATGGCAGCTAGTTTCCATCTTAAAGATCTAAAAAAATGATTTGGGTATGTCCGGCGGGCCAGATTGAAAAGCTTATCGGTCCGCATGTGGCCCCCGGGCCTTAATTTGCCCAGGTCTGGCCTAAACTGACAGTTGACAGGTGTTCAGCGTTTTCCTGCTCAAATGAGCGGACTGTTGAAAATAGGAATCGGGGGATTACTTTTCACAAGTAAGATTTAACATTAACGTACTATTGGTTGTATTTTGTGAAACAAATATTACCACAGAGTTGAGAAGGAGCAAAGATCTTCAATAGTACTGAAATCGTAGCCGCTAGCAAACAAAAGTATGACCATAATAGAATTGCTTGTCAATTAAATTAATTAAATATAAAAATGTATAAGTTTTGAAGTAACAATATTCAAATACTAACATTGTTGGGTAAGACAGAATTTGGTTTTATTCTGAATCCTTGGGTTTATATAATATTTTATGCATGGTCAGATAATTCTCAAGTTTAAAAGACATGCAATTGTATGCAGTACATGTATTTTTTTCTGTCAAAATTGGAAAAGAACGAGTATATTTAATAAGAAAGATGAAGTACTGTATTGCCTCACATTATTTCCAGGGCTTTGCGGGCCACATCTGGCCCCGAGCCTTGAGTTTGACATGTGTGCTGTATAGTCTATCTTAGTTTTACCTGGAAACATAACTGGCGGAACAGCGCCCCCACCTGGCTTTAAAGAGGCACATGCGACAATGCACAACATTAGGCGCGGTGCAGGAAGCAGGAGGCACCTGTGGAATGATGTGTTGACATTTTGTTGCCTCTTCTTTTGTCTAGAGGCACACAACTGTTGATCACTCCATCATGACGAAAGAAGAAGAGATCCCTGACTGGGTGGGTGCCCAGGAGTTCTATGACAAGTATGACCCCAAGGAGATTCTGGGAAGGTACCGTATGTACTTTTAGATTAAAACATCACTTTCACTATCCACAATCAATGAGAGTAGATGTAGTGAGAATTTAGTTAACATGCCTTTGGTGCTCCATACATCCCTGAAGCATGTGAGTAGACAATGAGTGCCTTCATTGTCATTCCCCTCCATCTGTAGCGCTGTTACTTGAGCGACACTGTTGGTGAGGTATGTTCAGAGCGGGTTTTCACATTACTGCACATCACTTCATCTCTTTTGATTAGTGAAGGAACGAGACACAAATGCTGGAAAGCGATAAAACATCAATTCAGTGTGAAGCATTTTGGTCGTAGCTGCAAGGGTGTGGAATTACACTGAGCCAATATGTCCTCCTTCATGCGGTTATGCACAAGATTCAAGTTCAAAACAGCTTTATTTGTTGCCAAGGAGGCAGCACAGAGCATATAGCAAGGTTGTCCAAACATTTTTCTACTGAGGGATGCACACTAAAAAATTTAAGCATGTGGGGGCCATTTTGATGTATCATAAAAATGTTTTAAATAAGTAATGGATATATTTATTAACATTATTCAACTCTTAAATCTCAAAATCAACTTCAACTCTACCTGTTGATATGAAGTAAGACGTTTTTTTTAATTTTTTTTATGCCCTTTTTGTCAAAGAAAATTCTGTTTTATGGCAAAAACACAAATTATGCAGTATGTCCCCCACCCCACAAAAATAAAAAATGGAATATTTGATGTGAAGAAGATGGAGCCTAAAATAGGTCAATAATTTATAACAACATTGCTTTTAATTCATTATACTTTTTTGGAGCAATGACAGTTTAAAAAAGTATCTCACTGTAATTATTGGGAATTTAAAAGTGCTCCACTGATAAAAGTGTTAAAAATAAGTCTTAATTTGTATTTATTTTTTTTACTTTCAACAATTAAATTTGTGGCTCAACTTCGGTTTTTATTATTTGTTTTACATTTTTTTGTTTTATAACCTTTTTGTCAAATAGTTTATTTTATTTTGCAAACACACAAAATATTAAATATTCCACCTTTTTATGTTTTTTTTATTTTTATTTTTTAATTTTTATAGTATTTTTAGAATACTCCGCAGGCCGCTAAAAAATTAGCTGCACTTTGGACACCCCTGGAATGGCACACCACAGATGGGGATAACACTGTATAGAGCAGCACACGTGGAGTAGACACTGGAAAATCTGAAATCTACGGACTGGAAAGCGGTTAGCGCGCAAATCAGTCAGTAATTGCACATATAAATAATATTTAAAATGCTAGCCTTTAAAAGGCTGTTAGTCTTTATTTTCTAAATGTATTTTATATTCAGTACAGAGTAATGATTCAATAGCGACATTCACCATATTTGTTGCTATTTTTGGAATAATTTCCTTAGTGTGCCTGGTTTGTTCCTGGAAATTGTTTTATTGGCTTATGGGGCAGTCACGGTTAAGCCCTATAAAGTCTGCCTAGCAACAAGTAGCCGGGATAAATGTATGACTTGATCTGAACAATTATGTTGATCTATATCAGGCCTCTGCAAATTAAGGCCCGTTAAGCTTTGCAATCTGGCCCGCCGGACATTCCCAAATCATTTTTTTAGATCTTTAAGATCGTAACTGCAGCTGCCATTATGATGCGCAGTGATGTTTTTAAATGGCCGTGAGTCTTGAACTATACAAAGTATTTGAATGGTTGGAATATGCGCTTTGGTACGATATACTAGTTACTATGGTAATGAAATTAGTTACTATGGTAATCTAATTAGTTGCTATGGTAACCTAAGTCACAGCAGCTCAGACGAGGCACCAAGCAGTGTGGGTGGGGAGCGTTTCCACAGAGCGGCCAGCCTGAAATGCGGGTGTCAGGGACAGACGCGGAAGGAGATTTTTACAACAACGTTCTAAAGCTTTGTGATGCATCAGATACATCAGATTGTAGGTGGGTTCATTTTTTACCCTTCGAGTTTATATTTTGCTGTGTTTGTTACATTTTTGTTGCGTTTCACTTGATTGTAAAATATGTCGATCGAGAGGGGGTGTGACGTTCATATGTTGTCAATATTCAGTGTTTTATCCTTCATAGTTAATATTGTAAATCCCACAAGTTTTATTTTCATGTACATTCTGGGTGTCTCATTTGTTAAAAAAATTTAAAATTCTATTCCGTTTTTTCGGGCGGTCTGTCATAACGTTTTTAGCATTCAATCAGACATTATTGTGAGGTTTTGCATTAGTGTTCCTAAAAATAGGACCCAAGCAGACATACTGTACGTCATATTTTCACAGCTTCGATATATATATCTATAGATATATAGATAGATAGATATACCGGCCCACAGACACATTTTTTTCTCTAAATTTGGCCCCCCGAGTCAAAATAATTGCCCAGGCCTGATCTATATTCTACTAGATCCATTTTCAAATGTCACACATGTTGCTGCTGCGTAACATATTTTCTAATAAAATTGTAGATTCTTTGTAGGTGGTGCACGTCAACAAGTCTACTTGCAACACAAGCGTAGATTAAACATGTAAGGCGTCTTCTGCCACGCAGGGGAGTAAGCAGTGTGGTGCGTCGCTGCGTCGACAAACGGTCGTCTCAGGAGTACGCCGTGAAGATCATCGACATCACCCCTTCAGACAAGACGACCCCGCAGGAGATCGAGGAGATCCGGGATTCAACGGTGAAGGAGATCGACATCCTCAAGAAAGTGTTTGGACAGGAGAACATCAGTAAGCACACTTGGAACTCAAACACAACTGTTAACTTTGTTCACTTGTTGTCTCACTAACCTTTGCCAAGTTGTTTAAATGTCTAATTCAGTATTTCCCTGCAGTACAGCTAAAAGACTGTTATGAATCCAATGCCTTCTACTTCTTGATTTTTGACCTGTACGTAAGCTCAAGTAAGAACATTCCACTTACAACTCTGTTATTTAATTTGAATACTTGTCTTATAAATCCCAGGATGAGGAGGGGGGAACTTTTTGATTACCTCACAGAGAAAGTGACTCTGAGTGAGAAGGAAACAAGGTGACTCGACAAATCCGCCCCATACCTCGTCTTCATGCTTTCACCCTCACCAGCCTTAAGGGTTTTCTCCATAGGAAGATCATGCGTGCTCTGCTGGAAGTGGTTCAGTTTCTCCACGAGCAGCACATCGTCCATCGAGATCTCAAGCCTGAGAACATCCTTCTGGACGACGAGATGAACATCAAACTCACCGACTTTGGCTTCGCCGTGCAACTCCAATCAGGACAGAAACTCAAAGGTTAGAGCTTGTAAATGTGGTGTATTGTTGGCCTTGCCGCCTTTTTCCGGGCAGAAGGGCGGCAGGGTTGTGTAACGGATCAAGGATGACGCCGGTGAAGTTCGTTGAACAAAGACTTAACCTCTCTCTCGTGTGCCAGAACACACCCTTCTTTATAGCCCCTGTTCTACGTCCTTTGTTTTAACATTGACGCCTACAAGTCTGGCCCTGAACCGTGTGGGTTTGGACAGGTAACAAGTTCCATATACTGTATGTTGTGCCCGCACACTATACCTACTTCTGTCATGGGGGCCAACATGAGCTGGAGTTTAGATGTTTATATTCAGCTACTTCCTCTGAATTCCTGCATTTCCCCTTATGTCTCCGGACCCTTTAGGGCCTCCCTTCTCACGCCATCTGTTTCTGGGTCTAACTTTTAATGTCCAATTTTTAACTAAGAATCACCCCTAAGCAACTATGGGGCATAGAATTGGATGTTTGTTGACACACCACGCTCTCAAGACATGTACTTTCACAAGTTGACAGATACTACATAAACAATATCAATGTATCAATTCACAGAGAGCTGGCACAAACGGTCATTCCACCCGAATTGGAGTGGGATACATTGTGGTTGTCAACGACCATGCATTTGTAGTTGTTTTTTATCACAGTCGTATGGTTTATTTGTTTCTGACATGCTTATTACAAGAGTTAAATTAATCTCTGGTTATATTTACCACTTGTCTGAAAAGGAGTAGAAACAAGCACAGTTCATTTAATCGAGAGCTTTCGAATGTCATTAAAAAGTTATAAAAGTCATTAAATGGATTTTGTGAAAATTAATGCCTTAAATGGCATTAATAATATGTAACTACAATGTCCAGAGGCATTTAAAAAAAAACATACAATTGAAGGTCTGGGCAGATTAGTCAATAAGTCGATTAAAGGAGCGATAAATGAAAATAAACTTGGTAACTTTTCACGGCATCGAAAATGGCTACAGTATGTCCGTGTTAGTTAGGAGTAAAACAGATTATGACAAAGCCTGTGGGAATATTTAAGATTAGATTAAGATTAAAGTACCAATGATTGTCACACACACACTAGATGTGGTGAAATTTGTCCTCTGCATTTGTCCCATTCCCTTGGGGAGCAGTGGGCAGCAGCGGCGCCGCGCCCGGGAATCATTTTGGTGATTTAACCCCCAACTCCAACCCTTTGTTGCTGAGTGCCAAGCAGGGAGGTTATGGGTCCCATTTTTATAGTCTTTGGTATGACTCGGCTGGGATTTGAACTCCAACCTACCGATCTCAGGGCGGACACTCTAACATTTCATCTTCAAACTGAATGAACAACATGAGCCCATCAGCGCAAACGAAGCTGATGGCATTGGCAACAAAAAAGACGACAAAACTGTCAGGTTCAAACACTGATGACATCTATTAATCAGACAAGAAGCAAGGAATCATGCAGAGACAGAGTTCAATTTAGCTCATGAGGAGAACGCATGGAGCTGCACACTTAGTCACAGTCTCACCCTACGCTGTAAGGTTCAGCTCCCGCGTGCCTCTATTTATTCAAGAGTTCCACAGTCAACAACACTAAGGCCGCCTCTAAAAGGAGTGGTCACATATATTATGCAAAGCAGGTCCAGGACGCACAATACGTGACGGAATGTGCTGGGGGCCGTGTGGTTTCGCCTTGTCCCCGCTTCGTCTGCGTGTTGTCATCTTATCTTCGTTGAGGTCCTTGAAGTCTCTGCTTCGTCTGCGTGCTGTCATCTTCTCTTCGTTGAGGTCGTTGAAGTCCTTGACTGTTAGAACAAAGATAACATCCACGGCTGAGGCCACCCCTCAGACAAGAAGTTTTTGTCCTTGCACAGATTAGAAAAGTCTAACTTGAGCACAATAGCTAAATAACTAAAGCAACAGACTTTAAGCATACTAAAGTTAGTGTGATAATATATACATAATTATTCTAACAAAAACAAACCGCCTGACACAGTTTTTCCAATTGGGGAGAAAAACTGCACTTCAAAATGCTCAATATTTATTGAAGTGCAATTTCTGCTTACGCAGATTTAGAGTCCATTGTATTTTTGTGGTTGTTTACTTATTTAGGATAATTAAATTATTGACCTTCTAATTACAATGGTAGAAATATGTTTATTGGGTTTTAAAAGGGTTACTTGCATTATTATATATTGTGAGTACATCAGTGCTTACTTTGGCTACTGTTCATGTAGACTTTTCAACTATTCAACATTATAATTGTCAAATACTTACAATTGTGCTTATAAAGAAAACTGTAAACTTGTGAGTGTTTAGGACAGGGGAATTAAATGTATTTTATGTTGCATTAAAATTAATTAAATTAGATCTGCAGATACCTGCAGGAATATTACTCTGTTTTTTCTAGCACAGAGTCTGTTTTTTCTGACACTGAGAAACTCAATGTATTGTTTGACTCCACCTGTGACACAGTTTTGAACTCAGTGGCTCCTTTAAAAATCAAAAAGGCCAAAACTAAATCAGAACCCTGGTTTAATGAGAGAAGCCGTGCGATCAGACGTGAGTGCCGCAAAGCTGAACGCAGGTGGAAGAAGGACAAGCTTCAGGTGTCACTCCAGATTTTAAAGGACTGTTGGCATCGATATCAGAGCACAGTAAAAGAGGCAAAAAGAGAACATTTGGCAAACATTATTGCCTCAAATAGTCTTGACCCTCGTGTTTTATTCAAAACCATTGACTCTGTTCTTAATGCCCCTCAGCCTACATGTTTAGAACCCTCCTCTGAATTGTGCAATGCCTTTTTAAAGTATTTTATTGATAAGATTGCCACAACGAGGGCTCTCATCTCTGTTCCGACCTCTGACCCTTCTGTCCCGTTTAACTACTCTGCTGTTTTTAATCAGTTTGAGCAAGTGACTCTGCGGCAGTTACAAGAGTTAACTAATCATATGAAGCCCTCAGGTTCCCCCCATGATGCTGTCCCTCCTACATTTTTTAAAGAAGTGTTTTCTTGTATAGGGCAGCCTGTTCTTAACATTTTAAATAGCAGTTTGTTTTCTGGTGTGGTTCCTACCAGTTTTAAACACGCTGTGGTTCAACCACTTTTAGAGAAACCTGGTCTGGACAGTTCAGTTTTAGCCCATTTTAGACCCATTTCTAAGCTGCCTTTTCTCTCAAAAATCTTGGAGAAGATTGTTTTTACCCAGTTAAACACTTTTTTAGAGGACTCTGATATTTTAGAAGTCTTTCAGTCTGGGTTTAAACCCCTCCATAGTACCGAGTCAGCATTAGTAAGGGTTTTTAATGACATCTTTCGAGCAACAGACTTAGGTGATCATGTGATTTTAGTTTTACTCGATCTAACAGCAGCATTTGATACGGTGGACCATGATATTTTAATTAGCCGCCTACAACATCAAGTGGGCATCTGTGGTACTGCCCTGAGTTGGCTGAAGTCATATTTGACTAACAGGACCTTCTCTGTAAATGTTGCTGGTTCTGAATCTTCTGTTGCTCCCTTAACATGTGGGGTCCCACAGGGCTCAGTTTTAGGACCACTGCTCTTTTCTATTTATTTACTTCCCCTGGGCTCAATCCTAAGAAAGCATGGTATTTGTTTTCATTGTTACGCTGATGACACACAAATTTATTTTCCGTTAAAGAAAAATCATGCCTCTTCAATACAGCCATTACTTGCTTGTCTTGATGACATCAAGGCCTGGATGGCCCTAAACTTCTTAAACTTCAATGAAAAGAAGACAGAAGTAATAGTGTTTGGACCTAGTGGTACCTGTGAGCTTCCCCCTGTTGACTTTGGCCCCTTGGCTTTGTACGTTAAGCCCATGATCACCAACCTGGGTTTTCGTATTGACAGTGATTTTAAATTGGACCGTCAGATTGGCACGGTGGTGAAAGCCAGCTTTTTTTATTTACGTCAGCTGGCTAAGGTTAAAAACCTGCTTTCTAGGCAACAGTTTGAGACAGTAATCCATGCCTTTATTACATCTCGGCTGGATTACTGTAACGCTTTATATTTTGGAATTAGTCAGTCCTCCCTCTCACGTCTGCAGCTGGTCCAAAATGCAGCTGCCCGACTTTTAACAAACACAAGAAAAAGAGAGCACATTACTCCTGTTTTAGCCTCCCTCCACTGGCTGCCTGTGTCTTTTAGAGTCCATTTTAAAATTATCTTACTTGTTTTTAAATCCTTACATGGTCTTGCCCCACCTTACCTCTCTGAGCTGCTCCACCTCTATGCCCCCACCCGGTCCCTCAGGTCAGCTGATCAGCTGATCCTGGAGGTACCCAAATCCAAGCGTAAGCTCAGGGGGGACAGAGCCTTCTCTGTTGCGGGCCCAAAACTCTGGAATGATCTTCCACTTCATGTGAGACAGGCCCCTTCTTTGGCTATTTTTAAGACCCTTCTTAAAACCCATTTTTATTCACTGGCTTTTAACCCAGCATGAGACTTTAAACTGTTTTTAACTTGTAACTTTTTTAACTGCTTTTTATCTAACAAAATTGTTCTTAGGGTAATTTTGTATTTGCTTTTTTAATGTGTATTTTACTTCTGTTTTAAATTTTATTTTTTAGTCTGTCCTTTGCCTTTATTTCTTTGTGGTGTACAGCCCTTTGTTTTTCAACTGTGGTTGTTTTTAAAGGGCTTTATAAATAAAGTTGGTATGGTATGGTATGGTATTACTCCACTTAGTGCTTGCCTTGGATCTGAGGGTTGATATGACATGTTGTGATGTATTAACACGCATTAAAAGTCTTCAGAGAACATTTGTACACAACTTCTGTTGAATGGGATTATTCGAACTGCCACGTGTTGTCCTTAAAGTGTCACTTTGTGTTTAATCATTGTCTTTCATGCAGAGGTGTGTGGGACTCCCGTTTATCTGGCTCCCGAGATCATTGAGTGCTCTATGGACTCAGACCATGATGGATACGGAACTGCTGTGGACATGTGAGAATCACTTCCCTCGCGATTGGAATACTGTCTTTTTCTGTATATATTATCAGTAACTAGTGGTGTTAATCTTCGATCCAATCCCGATTTCTGGGGTGATGTTTCGATTCAGAATTGATTCTCCATTCAACACGATTCTTAATTTAAACCGATTCTCACAATGTATTATTTGGTATAATAATTATAATCCAACTTTTTCAAAACTGGTTACAGGTTAGAGCAGACCTGGGCAAATTAAGGCCCGGGGGCCGCATACGGCCCGTTAAGCTTTTCCCAAATAATTTTTTTAGATCTTTAAGATGGAAACTGTAGCTGCCCTTATGATGTGCACTGATGTTTTCAAATTACCGTAAGTCTTGAACTATATGGTTGGGATCTGCGCGTTTGCATTATATACTAGTTACTATGGTAATCTAAGTCACTGATTTTTACAAGAAAGTTCTAAATTGAATATCAGATATATCAGATTGTAGGTGTTTTTTGGTTTTTTTTACCCTTCACGTTCATATTTTGCTGTTTGTTTGATTTTTGTTGCATTGTAAAATATGTCGACCGAAAGGGGGTGTGACGTTCATATGTTGTCAATATTCAGCAGTGTTTCCCACACATTCATTTATTTGTGGCGCCCCGCCACGAAAGAATTACGTCCGCCACAAATACAAAAAAAAAAATACAAAAAAAAAAATACAAAATTTTTTGTCCTGTCCAGCTTCTCAGGCAAATCATATAGTTGATGTAGATGCCCTTATAGGCTGTTCAGATTTACTTTACAAAAGAGAAGTGTAGGATACTTCTCTTGTTGCCTTATTTGTATTTGACCACTACTGTTTTCTGTTTATTTGTTACTGACTGGCAGGACACCTCTGCCTCTGTTTCACTTTATGTTGCTGGTAAATAATATGGTTGTAGTAGTAGGCTAAAGTAAAATTATTTAGTATGCACTAATTAAAGGGGCAGAGCTTTAAGAGACATTTTAGCTTTTATATTTTATAAGATATCTTTTTTGTAAGAACCACAATTAATAAATATATTTCAGTGAATAACTTATTGTTCAAATCTGTATATAAATATGTACATAAAGTGTTGTAATTATATTGTAAAATGGATGGATGGATGGATGGATGGACGTTTAAAACAAAACTGTTATTATTAATTAGCAAGTAAACATTTTTTGAGCCTTTTTAGAGAAAAACATTTCATTGTAGTAAATTATGCAAATTACTCGATGATGTCACGGTGGCCACGCCCCTACCGCCACAGGTATCTTGGCAGTTTATGGGAAACACTGTTCAGTGTTTTATCGTTACTAGTTAATATTGTAAATCCAACATTCTTTATTTTCATGTACATTCTGGGTGTCTCATTCAGTAAAAAAAAATTAAAATTCCATTTCGTTTTTTTAAGGCGGTTTGTCATGACGTTTTTAGCATTTAGACAATATTGTGAGGTTTTGTACTAGTGTTCCTAAAAATCAGATGTACCGGCCCCCAGACACATTTTTTTCTCTAAATTTGGCCCCCCCGAGTCAAAATAATTGCCCAGGCCTGGGTTAGAAGAACTCCTTCTGGTTGCATGGAGAAGGCCTTAAAACATTTTCAAATATTTTTTTAATCGATTTTTGAAAATTAGGAATCAATTTAGAATCGGAATGAGTAGGAATCGTGATTCAGATGTGAATGGATTTTTTTTGTGCACCCCTATCAGGGCTGTCAAAGTTAGCAGGTCAACTTGTGCGATTCATCACAAAAATGATCGCATTAATCACACATAAAGGCAGATTAATCACAATATTTATTTTGAGCGCACACATTATTCAAGTAAAACATTTAAACAATGTTCCTGTGTGACATTCTGACAGTAAACATATTTAAGTAAAGGTCATTGAAACTATGCAACAAGTTGTTACTGTGATTTTTCTGATTTAAGATACTGACGAGCTATAAATATTACGTGTGAATAGTGTAATCAGATTTGTAGAAATGCTGACACAGGGCTCATGAGCTTACAGTAAAAGGCAGCCTGTGCTAAACAAGTTGACATCCCTGGCAAAGTGTGTTTATTGGTGTAAATGATATGTCATACATACATGCTGACACGGCCATTTCTGTCTGGTTAGATGGAGCGCTGGGGTGATCATGTACACACTCCTGGCCGGCTCGCCGCCCTTCTGGCACAGGAAACAGATGCTGATGCTGCGTATGATCTTAGCCGGGAGTTACGACTTCTCATCGCCCGAGTGGGAAGACCGCTCAGACACTGTCAAGGATTTGGTTGGGCATCCATTATATCTTTGCTTTTTCTGTTCCCAGTACAGTCGGTAAGGTTGTGTTTTTGCCTCATCCTTCACTGTAAGCGTCTAAAAGTCTGAAAAAAGAAACAGCTGATACCCGGTGGTTGTTTTAGAACACTGCAGCTAGCCCTGGATAGTCCCACTCCTTAATGCGCCAATGCTGAAATTTAAATTTATATTCGTATGTCTTGTACATGTTGAGAATTGACAATAAAGTTGAACCTTGAGTCACATGCAGGATTCTCACAGAAATGAGGCAAAACATACAACCTTACCTACTGTATTACCCGGTGGAAATGACAGAAAAGTGATCAACTCTTTCCCGTGTTTTGTCAGATCTCTCGGATGCTTGTGGTGGACCCCAGGAAGCGTTACTCGGTCATCGACGCGCTCAATCATCCCTTCTTCTCCCAGTATGTCGTGCACGAAGTCAGACAGTTCAGTCCATACAGGAAGTTCAAGGTAAGATTGAAAGACCCTTAAACACCTGCTCCAAGGTCAGAAACAAACTTTTGAATGACTGCAGAACAGTCCAAAGTGGGGACCGGATATTTCCCACCCGCAGCTAATTTTTTAAGGGGCACATTCTAAAAATACTATTACAGGAAAAAAAAAAATTGGAATAAAAGAGCAAAAAGGTGAAATGTAACAAGAAAAAGTCAACTCTAATAACACAAAGTTGCCATGTAGGATGTTTTTTTTTTTCAAAACTGTCATAGCTCAAAAAGTAATAATGAATCAAAATCAATGTTATGAATTGTTGACCCATTGAAGGCTTTAATTACTTCACATCAAATATATTTAATTTTGGAAAATATTGCATATTTTGTGTGTTTGCCATAAAAAAAATGTTTTCTATGACAAAAACGGCATTAAAAAAAACACACTTTAAAAAAAAAAAAAACGTATAATTGACGGATAAATCTGAAGTTGATCTAGAGACTTTGGCGTAGAAAGAAAATAATAAAAATTTAAAATGTATGACTTACTTTTTTGGTTCCCTGAGAATCTTAGTGGGATTTCATTTTTAAAAACTTTCATTGTTCAAAAATTAATAATGATCAAAATTTACGTTATAAATTATTCGCCTATTTAAGGCTCTAATCACATCAAATATTCAACTTAAAAATATTTTTGGGAGAAAAATATTGCATATTTTGTGTTTGCCATAGAATCAAACAAAGTTTTCTGTAACAAAAACAGGATAAAGGTATACATAAAATTAATGAAAATGTGTAATCAACGGAGAGATCTAAAGTTGATCTAGAGACTTTAGTGTTGAAAAGTAAAAACAATAATGTATGACCTATTTTTAACACTTTTATAGGGGCCCTTTTGTATCCTTGAGAATTTTAGTGTGATTTTTTTTTTTTTAATTGTCTGTTAAAAAAAAATATAATTAATCCAAATGAATGTTGTTATTAATGATTTACCTTTTTAAGGCTCTATTTTTACTTCACATTAAATATTCTACTTAAAACATTTTTGGGGGGGGGGGGGGGGTATTGCATATTTTGTAGATTTGCCATAAAATAAAATAAATTTAATGACAAAAACGGCATAAAATAAACAAAAAAATATCATTGGAACCTATAATCGACGGATAGATCTGGAGATATAAGGTTGAAAGTTAAAAATAAAAAAAAAAGTATAACTTTTGTGGGATTGTTTAAAAATGTATAATGAATCAAAAGCAATGCTGTTATGAATTATTGACCCATTTAGGGCTCCAATTACTTCACATCAAATATTCCACTGATATTTTTTTGGGAAAAATGTCGCCTATTTTGTGTGTTTTCCATGAAATAAAAATGTTTTCTATGACAAAAATAGCATAAAAACAAACAAAAAAAACTATAATTGACAGATCTAATGTTGATCTAGAGATTCAAGGTTAAAAGTAAAAAAATAAATAAAGTATTACTTTTTTACAACATTTTTATGAGTCGGATCTGTTTGGATTTCTGAAAATATTGTATTGTTTTTGAAAATGAAAATGGTCAAAATGGCCCTCGCCTGCTTTGAATTTTTAGTGCGAAACGGTTGCGACACCTTCAACTCTCACTTTGTCCATCAGGTCATCTGCATGACGGTGCTGGCCACCATGCGCATCTACTGCAACTACCGCAGAGCCAAGCCCGTCACCAAGGAGGTGATGAAGAGCGACCCGTACGCGCTCAAGCCCATCCGCAAGCTCATCGACGCGTGCGCCTTCAAGATGTACGGCCACTGGGTCAAGAAGGGCCAGACGCAGAACCGAGCGGCTCTTTTCGAGAACACGTCCAAGGCCATCCTGCTGTCCATGGCGGCCGAGGCGGACGGGCCTGTCCATCCCCTCTGGTGATGACAAAACGGTCATCTCGGCTGGTGTGAATTTTACGTGGAGGAAAAAACGGTGAGGCACCAACCACTTAAGGAGGCTAACAATAGGTAAACAATACTCATGTCTGTCACTTATTTAACAAAACAAACTGACACGCTAGCTTGCCCGCCCATAAGTAAAGAGGATCATTTGTGTCTTTATTACTAAAGCTGGTTTTGAACACTAAATTTATGTAACTGAATTTTTTGCGTTTTTTTTTTTTTTTCAACATTTTTTTTTTTTTACGTCAAATTGTGCCGACAATTTCATTGTTTAAAAATTATTATGTTATAATGTAGTGTTTTAAAATTCGGTGCAGAAATATTTGTTGCTTCAAAGCTCAAGACCCACTTCTGGTAAATTAGGACTGAAGCGCCTCATTGGCTGCTTCTGAGACAAGATCGATTGTGTCTGTCTTAAAGGGGAACTGCACTTTTTTTATTTTGCTGTTCACAATCATGACGACAGATGTATATATTTTTTTTACATTATAACTCATAAATAGAGATGTGCGATAATGGCTTTTTTGCCGATATTTTCCAACTCTTAATTACCGATTCCGATATCAACCGATACCGATATATACAGTCGTAGAATTAACACATTGTTAAGCCTAATTTTGTTGTGATGCCCCGCTGGATGCATTCAACAATGTAACAAGGTTTTCCAAAATAAATCAATTCAAGTTATGGAAAAAAATGCCAACATGGCACTGCCATATTTATTATTGAAGTCACAATGTGCATTATTTTTTTTAACATGCCTCAAAACAGCAGCTTGTAATTTGGGACATGCTCTCCCTGAGAGAGCATGAGGAGGTTGAGGTGGGCGGGGTTGAGTTGGGGGGTGTATAATTATAGCGTACCGGAAGAGTTAGTGCTGCAAGGGGTTCTGTGTATTTGTTCTGTTGTGTTTATGTTGTGTTACGGTGCGGATGTTCTCCCGAAATGTGTTTGTCATTCTTGTTTGGTGTGGGTTCACAGTGTGGCGCTTATTTGTAACAGTGTTAAAGTTGTTTATACGGCCACTGTCAGTGTGACCTATATTTATAAGGTTTATTGGCACTCTGTACTTTTCCCTACGCCCGCGTACACAGCGGCGTTTTAAAAAGTAATAAATTGTACTTTTTGAAACCGATACCGATAATTTCCGATATTACATTTTAAAGCATTTATCGGCCGATAATATCGGCAGTCCGATATTATCGGACTCATAAACGTAAATATTAGTCCACTTACAGCGGAGGCACTGGGTGGTCCTGTATTCCGCTCATAAAACCCAATAAATATTATCGGACTCATAAACGTAAATATTAGTCCGCTTACAGCGGAGGCACTGGGCGGTCCTCTATTCCGCTCATAAAACCCAATAAATAACCATCCAAAAAGTACTCAATTACCATTTCGTGAGTTGAATATTAACCAATTATTAGTGATATTGTTATTATAAGCGCTAACGCAGACAAACTATTTATACCAGCGCCGTGATCACAAGCTTGCATGCCAATGTTGACATGATCGACTGATGAGCTGTTTCCTTGTTCGTCAAACTTTATTTGTAGATCAAAATTCATGCCTCTCACCTGGATAGTAGAAGGATGAGGATGTAATCCGACAAGGTGGTACACTTTGACAGCCAATTTAGCCTTGGAAATGGCAAATGACAGGAAAGGACGCTTGGTTCCACCCCTCTTTTCTTCACGAGGATTATGAGTCATTCTTTATGTAAATAGAAATATATGAACATCCCAGCAGTCGGCATCCTAATGACAGCAGACATCGTACAGTAAGAGATGTTTTATTATGTTTGTTGGCTCTCATAAAATCTGCAGTGAGTAATAATCAGTGATTTAGTGGGGGGAAAAAAGTGAACGTCATGATGCATTTTTTTAATTAATGCGCCGCGTATGCTTAAAATGATCAAAATACATGAATATGAAATGTTATTGTAAATGTGCCTGTTACTACATTACATATATACCAGGGGTCGGCAACCCAAAATGTTGAAAGAGCCAAAAACACAAAAACAAATCTGTCTGGAGCCACAAAAAATTAAAAGCCATATTACATACAGATAGTGTGTCATGAGTTATGAATTGAATTAAGATGACTTAAAGGAAACTAAATTACCTCAAATATACCTACACATGAGGCATAATGCTGCAATATGTACATATAGCTAGCCTAAATAGCATGTTAGCATCGATTAGCTTGCAGTCATGCAGTGGCCAAATATGTCTGATTAGCACTCCACACAAGTCAATAACCTCAACAAAACTCACCTTTGTGTATTCATGCACAACGTTAAAAGTTTGGTGGACAAAATGAGACAGAAAAAGAAGTGGCATAAAACACGTCCTAGAAAGTCGGAGAAAGTTATACTTGTAAACAAACTACGGTGAGTTCAAGGACCGCCAAAATTAGTAGGACAAAACGGCGCTCGCCAAATACTCAAATCAGTGAAGCATGTTTAATATAAACAGTGTGCTTTATAACAATTAGGGAGGTTTGTGTCATGTTTCTCCTCCTACGGAAACCATATTAGAAGAAAAACTTATTTTTTTCCCCTCATCTTTTTCCATTTTACATACATTTTTAAAAAAGCTCCAGAGAGCCACTAGGACGGCGCTAAAGAGCCGCATGCGGCTCGCCGACCCCTGATATATACTTACATTTTGTATATAAATCCTTATGGAGCTTTGTAGGTAGAATAGAGCGGCTCCTTTAGGCTCCATTGTAAGCAGACTTTTGATCTCATTTATTTAGTATTTAGAATGCATTGAAAAAAAATACATCTGTCATGTCTTGTAAAAATAGGCAAAATTCCACAAAAAAAGTGCAATTCCCCTTTTAAAGTTTTAAAACGAATATTTCTCCAGATTTTTTTTTACATAGAAAATTTCTGAACTGAATTTTCATAGTGATTTTTTTTCTAAAAAATTCTACACACTGAATTTTTAAACACACATTTTGCTCACTGTGTTTATTTCAATGACAAAAAAAATGTGTTCACAAATTCAAAATGCAAAAACATCAGTTACATTTACTGCGTCAAACCTTCATACAGACGTGCTACGAAATTGTTCAACTTGTTTTTCCGGCCGTCACATTACCCAACCCTTGATTTAAGACTACCAAAATACCAGTCATGCCCCTAGATTTAATCACAATAAGAAACGATTTTCATAAGTAGAAACACTTGTATTTGGATGTGTCATTTTACCTTTTAATTCATGCGGAGTAGTAAATATTAAGTGCCATTTGCTGAAATGCATAGGGACCTGTCAAAAGCATGATCACCACTCGTCTTGCTAGTTTTAACTTGTATCTTATCAGACTTGTTTTGGAAAACCATATTCGAAACATATTTGGACGGTTTACTTGGCTGTCATTCACACACACGCAATCATTTAACTCCTAACACCCATCATCATGTGAAAATGAAATGTAGCGTCTTAACGGCAAATATTAAAGGTTTTATTATTCCTCGCTATTTTGGTCGCTTTTAGCTTCTCGTGTTTGATTCGGCCAACAAGGAATGTGTAAAGAGCATGAAGGAATGAGTCACTGGGCATAGAAAACGTTGCCCTCCTCTCCATTCTGCTGCTTCAACATCGCTCAAATCGAGCTGCGGACATGTTGTGACACCTATCATGCAACATGATCCAACCATGGCAACAACTCGGCTTGATCAAAAAACACGTTTGTGTCGCAAAGCTCAAACTGTTTTTAAATAAATGAAATCAATGGCAATGTTGATGTTACACTTTATTGCTTTTCAAATATTACTGCACAAGATGAAGCCTGGAACTTGTCTTTAATTCTCCTGAGGTTCTTCATGCCCACCGAAGCCCTGTGGAACACACAAAAACATTACAATTTGACAAGAACACAATGTGTGACACATAATGCATGATGTTTTAAATAAATCAAGTATTATATACACCATTACGCCTCTGAATGGCCACCGTAGAACAGAGGTGTCCAAACATTTTCCACAGAGGGTCGCATACTGAAAATCCCAGTATGCGGGAGATTGATTTATTTTGTCTTAAAGGCGTAAACAGGCTCCAGCTAATTTAATATATATATATATTTTGGCCCTGCCTGGACAAACATGAACACTTTTGTCTGTGGTCACCGGCGAAAGGAGTACCGAATTTTTCGGAGTATAAGTCGCACCAGCCGAAAATGCATAATAAAGAAGGAAAAAAAACATATAAGTCGCATTTTTGAGGGAATTTTTTTTGATAAAACCCAACGCCAAGAATAGACATTTGAAAGGCAATTTAAAATAATTTAAGAATAGTGAACAACAGGCTGAATAAGTGTATGTTATATGAGGCATAAATAACCAACTGAGAACGTGCCTGGTATGTTAACGTAACATATTATGGTAAGAGTCATTCAAATAACTATAACATATAGAACATGCTATACGTTTACCAAACAATCTGTCACTCCTAATCGCTAAATCCCATGAAATCTTATACGTCTAGTCTCTTACGTGAATGAGATAAATAATATTATTTGATATTTTACGGCAATGTGTTAATTTCACACATAAGTCGCACCCCCGGCCAAACTATGAAAAAAAACGGCGACTTATAGTCCGAAAAATACGGTAAACCGAATCCTCTAAGTCAGTGTTATTTTACCCATTGTTGGGAAGCCAAGAAATATCGGTTTCCCAACTGTGGTCTGTATGGCCTGCAGCATACTCAGGTGTAATACCTGTTTCCACCACTTGTGGCAGTAATGATAATATCAAACAAGCAGAAGAAGTCTATAGCTGATTTAAGTGGTGAAGCTGTATTTTCATTTAACTTAAGTTTTATTGACAGTGTATTAAAGAAACATTACTATAGTATTAATTTTGTTCCAATGTATATATTTTAGCAGTCTGAAGCCAAAGTCAGAAGTTTCTCAAGCACAAAAAGGACTTTGACATTTTAGTGAAGAAACATATATTATTAATTCTGTTGTTTTATTTTAGCACTGCATAACTATGTACATTTATTTTTCGTCAGTTTATATGAGCCTGTTCTGTTGCAGTGTATTTGATTATTTATGTTCTCAGCCTGACATAAGCCTTCATAATACTCTTTGTGATAAACACATGCTTTCATATTATTTGACAGTTATAAATTAGAAGTAGGTTAGATATAATTAATGAATATTCAGTGTTAATAATTGAGTAGACCTATGGCCCCTCTGTAGTGGAAAAGTTGGGCCCTGAGGTCTAAAAGGTTAAAAACCCCTGCTCTAAGTGGACTATTTGGGGTAGCACCTCAGTCACCTACCCTCAACAAATCCAAAAAAGAATCTTGTAACATTCACAACTTGGTTAGAAGACTGAGTTAAATTGGAAGGCTGGATTAAAGATGTTCTTTGTTTTCTCAAAATGAAAAAGATTAGGCTGACATTGAATGGTTATTCTGCAAGGTTTCAAGAACTGTGAGGTGCCTTTCTAAAATAAGTAGGAGAAACCGATCTCCAAATTAACCCCGATTGAAACAATTGAAATGTGGGTGGTTGATGAGCCCTTTTGTGCTTGTTGGTCGTATCTCACTGGGGCTATTCAGGACTGCGGCTGTCTGGTTTCTTCTGTATTTATTTAGTCTTTTTTTTTTTTTTTACTTGTTGGGGGGAAACAATATTTGATGCACTTTTGGCTATCTTTATGTCTAAAACCTAATAAACAAATGTTTATTTAAAGGGAATTGCGCTTTTTTTGTCATTTTCCTTGTCATTTACAGTCCTTACAAGATACTTTTTTTTTGTATGCATTCTCACTCGTAAATAAAATTCAGCTAATGAGAACCATTCCGGCCATAAAACTAAAAAAAATCCAAAAAGCGCCAACAATATTCTATTTACGTCTTGTGACCTGAATATTAACCAAGCATTAGCAATATTGTTATTATAACTAACCAGCTTATGCTGCTATATTGACATGCTAAGCTGCTGCATCGCCTCTGAGTTGGTGAAAGTTAATTCTAGATTATAAATCATGCCTCTCGCCTGGATTGCAGAAGATTGTGGACATATATCGAGAAGTTGGTCAACTTTGGTAGCCAACCCATCATGAGGATTATGAATAATTCTTCATTTTAACAGGAAGATAAACATCCCATCAGTCATCCCAGTGAGAGCACACATTGTACAGTAAGTGATTGTTTTATGTCCAATGTCTCTCATTCAAGGTTGCCATGAGTAGTAGTCAGTGTTGTTGAAGGGAAGAAGCGAACATTGGTGTGTGTGTGCAATTAATATGCAGACGTATGCTTTAAATGAGCAAAATATGTATATATTACATAGAAAAAGCGAACATTGTGGTGTGTGTGTGTACAATTAATGCGCCGACGTATGCTTAAAATGAACAAAATATGTATATATTACATATATACTTACATTGATTGACAAGTTTGACATCTTAAATAATTGAATCCATAATGCTTTAAAAGGCAAATGTATGGCACAAAAAGCCAAAAGGCTTATTTCCATTGTGGTCCTTTAAATATTCATCACATTTGATGCATTCAATAATAAAAAACATATAACCTGTAACATGCATATAAAATATTACATTAAAAAATTGATAAATTGTGTACATATACGCAGTATACATGTCAGGTGACTTGAAAAACAATATATACAATGTACAGTATATAAAACAGTTTTTAAGGCGCGGAATAGTGCGACTCATTGACTCAATTGTTAGCTGACTTTTTCTAACCTTAATTTACGATATAGAATGTATAAAAGAAGAAACATGTGTTCTTGTCTTACATTAGGATTGTGAATGATAAGCAAAAAAAACAAAAAAGTGCAGTTCCCCTTTAAAATAGTTACATGTAAAGACAAATAAATGCACATCTAGGGATGATGTTCGAAACCGGTTCTCCCGGTTGTTCGGTAAGAAAATAACATTTTCTATGGACTCAAATCCCTTTTCGAGAACCGGTTCCCGTTATCGAGGCCACTATAGGCAAGAAAAAGAGTTGGTTCTTTATTCGAATCCCTGGGAACGAATCCCGTCCCACAGGGCATATATTATGCCCATTTGATTGTAGACTCTTACTGACACCTTGTGGCGATATGAAAATACTACGCGTCATTAGTTTGGGCACTTCCGGGTTGGCGACGTCAGTTCAGTTCACGAGACAATTGAGAAGTAGACAAGTTGTGTTAGCTCTTACAAGCCTTGGAAAAGATAAGTCTGTAAGTAAACTGTTTCACTTGTTTATGTAACTCAATATTAAAGTGGAAAGTGGTTATGTTTGATTTTAAGATGTTTATTGAAAAACGATTTTTGTGCACCGTTTCAATGGATGTTTGAGGACTTAAAATGGCTGCCAGTCGTGTATTTCCACCATCGAAATAATTTTTTGGAAGAATTGTTGATTGATGACTGTGGTGTTCTTAGTGTGTGTAGTTAGTATGTTCCAATAGCAGCAGAAGTGCACTTTTTGGAGAGCTGTATTATTTTCAGTTTTGTGCCCAAGGGACTGATTTTATTTAACACTATATTATTATTTATACACCTATAGTGATCACAGAGACAGGTTGTTTTTGTGTAACTGTATATATTTGTTTTTCTGAAAAATCCCACTTAATATAGTTTGGGTAACAACAGTCAATATGTTTTGTTTTTTTTAGGGGGGTAACAGTCTATTTATTTTATTTTTTTCTTATAAAATAAAAGTGAGCTTTCGTTAAACCAATATTGTGTCTTTTTCCATATACAACAACCTATCTGGAATCGATAAGGAATCGGTTCCATAAGAGGATTCGAACTCGATAATTTCTTATCAAACATCATCCCTATGCACATCGTACATATGCTTTTAGCACATTTGCCCTACAGTATTTAAAACCGAAAAGTACCACTAACAGAACAGATCAAGTGTGGAGAAATTGTCCTCATTTCTACGCAGGATGAAGCCGAGCACAGCACATCCATTATTTTTTCATAGAAATTGAGAAATACTCTTGCATGGTGTCTGGCTGCGTCCACCACTGAGTTGGAACAGAATTCATCCATGCAGTCCTTTACTACTTTACTATTATGCAATACCTTATATTGGGTGTACCTAATCGTGTGTCCTCCCAGGCTGATGTTGGTCCAAAACCTTGATCACAAAATAAGCACACAAAAACCATGTTACACCATATTTAATGACAGTAGTAACTTCAATGTTTTCACTCTGACGTCACAATAAACCACGTGATGGCCAATATCATGACGTCAGTGTGTATTTAATGTAGCATGGTGTCTGGCCGACTTTACTACTTCCACCAGTAAGTCAGAATTCGTCCATGCGTTCGAACACGTCAAGCCAAAGTTATCAGTTAACACGGCAACTCCTTTTTTTTTAAAACATTTTAATATTCGTAATATTCGATTATTTTTATGGCGTGTTCGGGCTTGCACGTGGGGCCAGGTTGGAGCCACGTGGCAAGTAGCACGTGCTATCACGAGTCCGAGCTCACCGGAAATAAAAGGTAACAATTCCCCCTGCCCGACAAATCTCACACTTTGGGACGGTTTTTGAACGAATGTAAAGATTTAATACAAACCTGAGCTCTTTTCCTCCTCCTTCCTCTTCTTTTACTCTCCGCTCTCCTCCTGACTCTTTTAATGGGCGAGCGAGTCCGTTAGAGGGGCTGTCCACCGTTGCCAGATGCGACAAGGACACATTATCGCACTAGAAGCTCTAAATGATCGTACTGGGAGGGGAAAGTTGTCGTAAATACCTGATTTGACGTCAAACATGACTAGTTTAACCTGTAATGCAGTTTTGCTTATAAAAAAAACAAAAAAACTAAGTACGGTTTTGAAAAAAAAAAAAAAAGCTGCGACTGACTGTAGAGAGAAAGGTAGGATAATGTATAACGTTTGAGTGTCATAGTTACCATGTATTGATAAGGGAATTCTAAGGGAATTGTCATACAATGCGGTGTTGGTTTTAATACAGAGGGTGAATTCTACCACACGAAAACGCTCACGTCTGGCAACGCAGACAACAAGCTGATACCTGATTGGCCGTACGCTCTGACGTCACACAGCATGATAAGGGCGGTCCTTCACCGGCTTTGCTGTGATTGGCTGAGCATCTTTTCACATTTCCCCATCAATCTGATGTCTGCTTCTGTACGGCTAATGTACAACTCCTACCGCTAGTGCCTTTTTGTTTGTTTTTTTAATTTTCGCTACCCGCTTCTGTAAGTATTATCATTTTTTATGTATTTCTCCTATAATTCCATCCTTGTCTCTGTGTGGTTTCGCCCCGTTAACAGCTGGTGGAGGTGAAAACTAGCTTTTTTTAATCGCTTATCTGTAATTTTGGCCGATGTCAGCTGTTTTGCAGCAGTGGATGACGGTTTACGGTTTGAGATTAGTCGACGCCGGTCGTTAATTAGGACGATATCTTGTGGTTTTTTTTTCTCGAGTTTATTTTCGCTACCTCGGCGGATGCGAGCTCGGCGTGATCGTGGGGTGACGCAATACAGTCCGACGATGTCCACCTTGGCCCCTCGGATATTTTGCACAGAGAGTCCGCACTGTGCAATGCATTGTGGGTATTTGTTGTTGTTGTGCCGCTTCACTGGGGTCCTTGGCTTCATATAGTATGGCTGGAGCCTATCCCAGCTGACTGAGAGAGAGAGAGAGGGGTGTAGACTCTGGTCAGTTTTTAAAAGATTTTTTAAAATTCCTCCCACCGTTTAATTAGATTAAAGTAATTAAATATACATTGACACCATGGTGTAGTTTTGAACAGGCAGTGGCATGGGCACCCTGACACCACCATGTCAAAACAAATGGGAAATTATTACATTTTAAAATCAGACTAATCACACTTTTCAATTGTGATTAATCACAGTAAAGTATTCAAATAATCTTTGTACTGATGTATGCATTGACTTGATCGCTGAACTTTAAGGTAACCATCCATCCATTTTCTACCGCTTGTCCCTTTTTCAAAGTAAAGGAGCATGTGGGGTCAAAATAAATTAGGTGATTAATCTGCGTTGATACCTAATTAATAGGATCATTTTGTGTGATTAATCACGTGTGTTAATGTGTTAAATTTGACAGCCTTAATAAAAACATTAATAAATAATCATATTATTATATTTATATTAGCATTTAGGATAGCTAGTGTTGCGTCGGACCAGTTATTCCTCCCAGGGAATCTAAATTACTGGTCAATCCCAAATTCTTTCAGATGACATAAATGCAGGAGAACAACCTGGACTAAAACATTCATGCCGGCTTCCCAAGTTGTTCTAACATTCACACGGGAAGAGACTACTTCTTCAATCTGCAAACAGCCCCCACCCTTCCCAGAAGGGAAGACAGGCTCATTGTTCAACTAAAGATAAGAGATAAGGGAGTACTCCAAATCCTACATTCCAAGTTTTCAAGGTTAACACACACAGTTTGCTTGCGGACAAATAGAAAGAGAGCAAATGGAAAAACACTAGCTGTTTTCAAATATGACTATAAATAGAAATAAATAACTCTTGCATATATATATATACATCTTTATATATATATATATATATATATATATATATATATATATATATATATATACACATTCTTCACACTGCTATGAGCGCTCTAATTGCCATCTAGCGATTAGTGCTCTATTTGCCAGCTCGTGGTTAGCGTTAAGATTTCCAGTTAGCGTTAAATTGCCAGTTAGTGGTTAGTGCCAAAATTGTCAGTTAGCGATTAGCACTAAAATTACCAGCTTGTTTGTTAGCATTAAAATTGCCTGCCAGCAATTAGCGCCTATATTTTTAGATAGTGCTTAACGCGCAAATTTGCTAAATAGCACTTAGCGCTGGCGATTAGCGGCGTCAGCTAATGATTAGGATGCTAGTTGCCAGCTAGCAATTAGTGTTTTAGTTGCCAAATAGCAATTAGCATGTTAGCTTAGAGCTCGTGATTAAAGCTTTGATTGCCAGCTAGCGGTTAGCACTGTAATTGCCAGCTTGCAAAGAGCGCTCTAATTGCCAGTTAGCGTCCAACAATCTGATCGCCAGCTGGTGTTTAGCGCTCTAATTGCCAGCTCGCAATCAACGCTCTGATTGCCATTAGTGGCATTAGTTGTCAGCTTAGGGTAAGTGCCGCTAGTTGCCAGCTAATGATTGGGCCTCCAGTTGCCAGCTAGCGATTAGCGCTCTATTTGCCAGCTCGTGGTTAGCGTTAAGATTTCCAGTTAGTGTTAAATTGCCAGTTAGTGGTTAGTGCCAAAAGTGTCAGTTAGCGATTAGCACTAAAATTATCAGCTTGTAGTTAGCACTAAAATTGACCGCCAGCGATTAGCGCCTATATTTTTAGATAGTGCTTAACGCGCAAATTTGCTAAATAGCACTTAGCGCTGGCGATTAGCGGCGTCAGCTAATGATTAGGATGCTAGTTGCCAGCTAGCAATTAGTGTTTTAGTTGCCAAATAGCAACTAGCACGTTAGCTTAGAGCTCGTGATTAAAGCTTTGATTGCCAGCTAGCGGTTAGTGCCAAAATTGTCAGTTAGCGATTAGCACTAAAATTACCAGCTAGTATTTAGCACTAAAATTGCCCGCCAGCGATTAGCGCGCATATATTTAGATAGTGCTTAACGCGCAAATTTGCTAAATAGCACTAAGCGCTAGCGATTAGCGGTGCCAGCTAATGGTTAGGATGCTAGTTGCCAGCTAGCAATTAGTGTTTTAGTTGCCAAATAGCAACTAGCACGTTAGCTTAGAGCTCGTGATTAAAGCTTTGATTGCCATCTAGCGGTTAGCACTCTAATTGCCAGCTTGCAAAGAGCGCTCTAATTGCCAGTTAGCGTCCAACAATCTGATCGCCAGCTAGTGTTTAGCGCTCTAATTGCCAGCTCGCAATCAACGCTCTGATTGCCATTAGTGGCATTAGTTGTCAGCTTAGGGTAAGTGCCGCTAGTTGCCAGCTAATGATTAGGCCTCCAGTTGCCAGCTAGCGATTAGCGCTCTATTTGCCAGCTCGTGGTTAGCGTTAAATTGCCAGTTAGTGGTTAGTGCCAAAATTGTCAGTTAGCGATTAGCATTAAAATTACCAGCTAGTAGTTAGCACTAAAATTGCCCGCCAGCGATTAGCGCCTATATTTTCAGATAGTGCCTAACGTGCAAATTTGCTAAATAGCACTTAGCGCTAGCGATTAGCGGCGTCAGCTAATGGTTAGGATGCTAGTTGCCAGCTAGCAATTAGTGTTTTAGTTGCCAAATAGCAATTAGCATGTCAGCTTGGAGCTCGTGATTAAAGCTTTGATTGCCAGCTAGCGGTTAGCAATCTAATTGCCAGCTTGCAAAGAGCGCTCTAATTGCCAGTTAGCGTCCAGCAATCTGAACGCCAGCTAGTGTTTAGCGCTCTAATTGCCAGCTCGCAATCAACGCTCTGATTGCCATTAGTGGCATTAGTTGTCAGCTTAGGGTAAGTGCCGCTAGTTGCCAGCTAATGATTAGGCCTCCAGTTGCCAGCTAGCGATTAGCGCTCTATTTGCCAGCTCGTGGTTAGCGTTAACATGTCCAGTTAGCGTTAAATTGCCAGTTAGTGGTTAGTGCCAAAATTGTCAGTTAGCGATTAGCATTAAAATTACCAGCTAGTAGTTAGCACTAAAATTGCCCGCCAGCGATTAGCGCCTATATTTTCAGATAGTGCTTAACGCGCAAATTTGCTAAATAGCACTTAGCGCTAGCGATTAGCGGCGCCAGCTAATGTTAGGATGCTAGTTGCCAGCTAGCAATTAGTGTTTTAGTTGCCAAATAGCAGTTAGCATGTTAGCTTGGAGCTCGTGATTAAAGCTTTGATTGCCAGCTAGCGGTTAGCAATCTAATTGCCAGCTTGCAAAGAGCGCTCTAATTGCCAGTTAGCGTCCAGCAATCTGATCGCCAGCTAGTGTTTAGCGCTCTAATTGCCAGCTCGCAATCAACGCTCTGATTGCCATTAGTGGTCAGCTTAGGGTAAGTGCCGCTAGTTGCCAGCTAATGATTAGGCCTCCAGTTGCCAGCTAGCGATTAGCGCTCTATTTGCCAGCTCGTGGTTAGCGTTAAGATTTCCAGTTAGCGTTAAATTGCCAGTTAGTGGTTAGTGCCAAAATTGTCAGTTAGCGATTAGCATTAAAATTACCAGCTAGTAGTTAGCACTAAAATTGCCCGCCAGCGATTAGCGCCTATATTTTCAGATAGTGCTTAACGTGCAAATTTGCTAAATAGCACTTAGCGCTAGCGATTAGCGGCGCCAGCTAATGGTTAGGATGCTAGTTGCCAGCTAGCAATTAGTGTTTTAGTTGCCAAATAGCAATTAGCACGTTAGCTTAGAGCTCGTGATTAAAGCTTTGATTGCCAGCTAGCGGTTAGCACTCTAATTGCCAGCTTGCAAAGAGCGCTCTAATTGCCAGTTAGCGTCCAGCAATCTGATCGCCAGCTGGTGTTTAGCGCTCTAATTGCCAGCTCGCAATCAACGCTCTGATTGCCATTAGTGGCATTAGTTGTCAGCTTAGGGTAAGTGCCGCTAGTTGCCAGCTAATGATTAGGCCTCCAGTTGCCAGCTAGCGATTAGCGCTCTAATCCTAACTCAATAAAATAAAAATAAATAAAAAAACATATATAATAATAAAGGTATAAATAATAAAGATATATAATGCCTATTTATAGTATTTAATTTTAAGGAAATACTTTTCAATGCTGGTGCGAATTAGCCGAACTCTTTCACTGGTCTATTTTATTAAATTTTTACTTTAATTTTTTTTTTTTACCTTTTTTAATAAAAAATTAAAAATGTTCATGTTGTTTTTTTAATCTATTTCCTTTTTTCCGTGTCTTGAAAAATGCAACATTCTTTGGTTCTGCTGTACATCTTTGATTGAAATGCTCAAATGACAATAATGAATGCATCAGAACCTAATTGATGGCTAGCAATTGTCGCTTTTATTGCCAAATAGTGATTAGCACTTTAATTGCTAGCGAGCGATTAGCGGCAAAAGCTGCCAGCTAACGATTAGGACGCTAATTGATAGCTAGTGATTAGAGCTTTAGTTACCAGCTAGCGATTGGCGCTCTAATTGCTAACTCACAATTAGCGCTCTAATTGCCAGCTAGCTGTTAGCACTGTAATTGTCAGTTAGCGGTTAGCGCTTAAAATGCCAGGCAGCGAGTAGCGCTTACATTGTAAAATTGTGATTAGCGCCACAAGCTGGCATTGATTGATTGATTGAGACTTTTATTAGTAGATTGCACAGTACAGTACATATTCCGTACAATTGACCACTAAATGGTAACACCCCAATAAGTTTTTCAACTTGTTTAAGTCGCGGTCCACGTTAATCAACTCATGGCAGCTAACCATTAAGGCGCAAGATGGCAGCTACCAGCTAGCGCTCTAATTACTGGTTACCGCCCTCAATCGCCAGCTAACGATTGGCGCTTACATTGTAAAATAGTAATTGGCGGTGTGTGCTGCCAGCCAACCATTAAGGCGCAATATGTCAGTTAGCGTTTAGCACTCTGATTGCCAGTTAGCTGTTAGCGCTCTGATTGCCAGCTAGTGGTTAGTACTCTGATTGCTAGTTATTGGTTAGCACTCTGATTGCCAGCTAGTGGTTAGTACTCTGATTGCTAGTTAGTGGTTAGTACTCTAAATGCTAGTTATTGGTTAGCACTCTAATTGCCAGCTAGGGATAAGTGTTGCTATTAAGGGCTATATAAATAACATTTTATTGATTGATATAGAGTTGCCAGCTAGCAATTAGGGCTCTAATTGCCAGCTAGCAATAAAACAAAAACGTGCAATCAGGTAAAATGATCTTGCCGTAGTGTTTTTTTTTTTTAAATCAGTTTTTTCTAACTGGTACGTTACGCTTATTTATAGTAATTAGTACTGAGGAAATGCCTTTTAATGCCCAATAGAGATTAGCAGTCTAATTGCTAGCTCCCGATTAGCGCCACAAGCTGCCGTCTAACGATCAGGAGGCTAGTTGGCAGCTAGTTCCCTGCTAGCTATTATCAGCTCTATACTGTATTATTGGAATATGTTAGTATTGCACAATAACAAGGTACCTTTGGGACCAGTTTAGTTGAAAACAACATTTCATATATAACCATATATCTATAGTTGATATATTTCATACAGGATATATAACCATCATATCATAACTCTCTCGCTCTCTCTGTCTCTGCCCCTCCCTCACCAATGCTGCAGCGCGCACAATTTGTTTTGTTTTTAACCCCTTCCTAACCCTGAACGTACATTGAAAATACACGCAACTCTAACTCAAAATGCCGGACATTTGAGGCATTTAAGAAACTCCGCCCTAACAGCTCCGCAAAAGAGGACATGTCCGGTGAAAAGAGGACGTATGGTCAGTCTATCCTAGCCCGTTAGCTGCTAGCATGCCGTGTGTTGTGCCTCGGTGTGCATTGTTTACACAACGTGTGTTACGCTACTTAATATGTCTGTGTGAAAACTCGTTCGGTACACCTCCGAACCGAACCGGAACCCCCGTACCGAAACGGTTCAATACAAATACACGTACCGTTACACCCTTGATAACCATATATCTATAGTTGATATATAACATACAGGATATATAACCATATATCCATGGTTGATATATATAACATACAGGATATATAACTATATATGCATAGCAGTGTTTCCCATAAACTGCCAAGATACCTGTGGTGGTGGGGGCGTGGCTATGGGCGTGGTCACCATGACATCATCGAGTAATTTGCATAATTTACTACAATGATATGATTTTCTCTAAAAAGGCTCAAAAAATGTATACTTACTAATTAATAATAACAGTTTTGTTTTAAACGTCCATCCATCCATTTTACAACATAATTACAACACTTTATGTCCATATTTATATACAGATTTGAACAATAAGTTATTCACTGAAATATATTTATTAATTGTGGTTCTTACAAAAAATATATCTTATAAAATATAAAAGCTAAAATGTCTCTTAAAGCTCTGCCCCTTTAATTAGTGCATACTAAATAATTTAACTTTAGCCTACTACTACAACCATATTATTTACCAGCAACATAAAGTGAAACACAGTCAGTAACAAACATACTTGCCAACCCAATCCCGATATTCAGCGCCTCTCCCGACAACCTCCCGGCAGAGATTTTCTCCCGACAAACTCCCGGTATTCAGCCGGAGCTGGAGGCCACGCCCCCTCCAGCTCAATGCGCACCTGAGACCGAGTGGGGACAGCCTGTTCGCACGTCCGCTTTCCCACAAAATAAACAGCTTGCCTGCCCAAAGACGTCATAACATCTAGGGCCTTTATAGAGTGCGCAACTGCGCACACAACAAGGAGATGAAGCGGAAGAACGAGGAAATTACAGACATGGCGGCCGAAATGATATACTCCTCATGAACGGAGAAGTTGAACAGGACAATACTGCCATCTAATGGATAGCCACTGGAACACTGAAATTCAAGTATTTTTATTTTTTTTCTATGTATATAAAAAAAATATATATATAGCTAGAATTCACTGAAAGTCAAGTATTTCATACATATATATATATATATATGAAATATATATGAAATACTTGAGTTGGTGAATTCTAGCTGTAAATAACCACGCCCCCCG
>NC_084743.1:61539663-61692163 GCF_033978785.1 Entelurus aequoreus | reverse complement strand
CCTCTATTTTTTTAATTGTATTTATTTACTAGCAAGCTGGTCTCGCTTTGCCCGACATTTTTAATTCTAAGAGAGACAAAACTCAAATACAATTTAAAAAATCCAAGAAAATATTTTAAAGACTTGGTCTTCACTTGTTTAAATAAATTCATATTTTTTTTTACTTTGCTTCTTATAACTTTCAGAAAGACAATTTTAGAGAATAAATACAACCTTAAAAATGATTTTAGGATTTTTAAACACATATACCTTTTAAATTCCTTCCTCTTCTTTCCTGACAATTTAAATCAATGTTCAAGTATTTTTTTATTTTTATTGTAAAGAATAATAAATAAATTTTAATTTAATTCTTCATTTTAGCTTCTGTTTTTTCGACGAAGAATATTTGTGAAATATTTCTTCAAACTTATTATGATTAAAATTCAAAAAAATTATTCTGGCAAATCTAGAAAATCTGTAGAATCAAATTTAAATCTTATTTCAAAGTCTTTTGAATTTATTTTAAAATTTTTGTTCTGGAAAATATAGAAGAAATAATGATTTGTCTTTGTTAGAAATATAGCTTGGTCCAATTTGTTATATATTCTAACAAAGTGCAGATTGTATTTTAACCTATTTAAAACATGTCATCAAAATTCTAAAATTAATCTTAATCAGGAAAAATTACCAATGATGTTCCATAAATTATTTTTGAAGTTTTTCGCTTCTTTTTTTCGGTTGAATTTTAAAGAGTCGAAATTGAAGATAAACTATGTTTCAAAATTTAATTGTCATTTTTTTTCATGTTTTCTCCTCTTTTAAACCGTTCAATTAAGTGTAAATATCATTAATTATTAATAATAACATAGAGTTAAAGGTAAATTGAGCAAATTGGCTATTTCTGGCAATTTATTTAAGTGTGTATCAAACTGGTAGCCCTTCGCATTAATCAGTACCCAAGAACTAGCTCTTGGTTTCAAAAAGGTTGGTGACCCCTGCTCTAGAGTCACCATTGCAATACTTTTTCAGACAGGCAAAAAACATAAAAAAAACAAAACGTTTAATAGATTCGCCGGTCATATCATTAGGTACACTAGCACACTTGCAGGTAGGTCAGAGTGGCTGTATATAAAAAATCTGTTTTGGTAGAATTTATGTCACTCCATGTTGCACGGAGGGCTCGGCGATAAAAACGATATCAGTATATATCGCAATAGATGCATAATCGATATCAATATCCATCCACTTGGGTAAAACAGAATCCATCCGGTTTGGGTCCCACATCAAACTTAAGAGAGTCAATGACTTCACCATAAAAGTGGGTGACAGTGTCATCACCAGGAAAGATGAGGTCACCTACCTAGGTTCCATTCTAGAGGCTAACCTTTCCTGTGACAAAATGGCAACCAAGGTAATCAAAAAGGTTAACCAACGAACGAGATTTCTCTACAAAATTTCCTCTCTGGTCAACAAAAGCACCTTAAGGATTCTGGCGGGAACTCTCGTTCAACCCTTTTTCGATTATGCATGCACCTCCTGGTACCCTAGCACCTCCAAAACCCTCAAATCTAAACTCCAAACATCTCAGAACAAGCTAGTCAGGTTACTTCTAGACCTCCACCCCAGATCCCACCTCACTCCTACCCACTTCTCTAAAGTGGGCTGGCTCAAGGTGGAGGACAGAGTTAAACAACTTGCACTGAGCCTAGTCTATAAAATCCGCTACACCTCCCTGATACCGAAGTACATGTCAAACTACTTCCTTAACGTAAATGACCGCCATAACCACAACACCAGGGGGAGCTTCACTAACCACGTTAAACCCAGATTCCGAACTAACAAAGGTCTTAACTCATTCTCTTTCTATGCCACATCAATGTGGAATGCGCTCCCAACAGGTATAAAAGAAAGGGCATCTCTATCCTCCTTCAAAACCGCAATAAAAGTTCACCTCCAGGCAGCTACAACCCTAAACTAACACCCTCCCCGGATTGCTAATAATCAAATGTAAACAATCAAATGCAGATACTTTTTCTTATGCCTTCTGATCTCTCTCTCTCTCTCTATGTCCACTACTTGATGTCCATACCCCCCCCCCCTCCACACCCCTGATTGTAAATAATTCAATGTGATTATCTTGTGTGATGACTGTATTATGATGATAGTATATATGATAGTATATATCTGTATCATGAATCAATTTAAGTGGACCCCGACTTAAACAAGTTCAAAAACTTATTCGGGTGTTACCATTTAGTGGTCAATTGTACGGAATATGTACTTCACTGTGCAACCTACTAATAAAAGTCTCAATCAATCAATCAAAAAAAAAGCGCTGTGGAAAGGACGTGTCATAATAAGCATTGAAAACACTAAAACAATGTGTGGAGGGGGCGTGGCCTGCCACAGAATGGGGTGTTCTGCTCCGCCGCTCTCAGTCTGTGGAACGCTCTCCCTGACCACCTGAGGGCACCACAGACTGTGGATGCTTTTAAAAAAGCTATTTTTTTTAGATATATGCATACTAGTTTTAGCTATTTATTTTTTATTATCTTTTTATTTTAATTTTTTTTTAATACACTCTGGCACTTTGAGGTTGTTTACTCAATGTAAAGTGCTTCTTTTTTTTTTTTTTTTACAAATAAAATCTATTACTATTATTATTGTGCCAGGACTGGCCTCAAAGACAGCGACAGGTGAGTAGTGGGCCTTGTTATCTAATCACCTGTCGCCTTTATTAGCAGCAGCCGGAATGAGACACGTGGTTTTAGTGGGAGTCAGAGAGAGAGAGAGACACACAGACTCAGAAAAAGACATTTCGCTGAAAAGCAAAAGCCTTGCACTGTTTTATGGAAATAAAACAGTGTTGTACACCTGGGGGTGTATATTGTAGCGTCCCGGAAGAGTTAGTGCTGCAAGGGATTCTGGGTATTTGTTCTGTTATGTTTATGTTGTTATGTTGCGGATGTTCTCCCGAAATGTGTTTGTCATTCTTGTTTGGTGTGGGTTCACAGTGTGGCGCATTATTTGTAACAGCGTTAAAGTTGTTTATACGGCCACCCTCAGTGTGACCTGTATGGCTGTTGACCAAGTATTGCGTGCGTGAAAAGCCGTAGATATTATGTGACTGAGCCGGCACGCAAAGGCAGTGCCTTTAAGGGTTAATTGGCGCTCTGTACTACTCCCTACGTCCGTGTACACAGCAGCGTTTTAAAAAGTCATACGCTTTCCTTTTTGAAACCGATACCGATCATTTCCGATATTACATTTTAAAGCATCTCTACTTGTAATGGATTTAAATTGGTGTAGTTTCGATTTTTTTCATGTGATATCAATAATATCCACAAAGTTCAATGAGCAGGATGTGTTGTGTGGCCATTTTTGTTAATTAATTTTTTTTGCACCATGACTAGGGAAGGTTGTTTTGATAGGGTCATATAAGTCAATTATGTGCTCATATTCAAATTGATGTACAATTAATGGCCACTGACTTGAGTTACTTTTGTAACTGTTGGTATATTATTTGAAAACACAGAAAATTGCTTACTGTTTGGACACTGTTGGCTTATAGAGATTTCCGATGCAAGCTGATATCATTCCAAAATAGCTTTTTTGCGGATATCAAGCCAATTAAGTGTCCCAACTTGTCGTGCTTTCAGGCGAGTACGCCGGATTCGACGAGAGCCAACCGACCGCCGAGAGCGGCGGCAAAGGCAAAGTCATCAGCCTGTTGAAAGAGAAGCACGGCTTCAAGACGGTGGTGATGATCGGCGACGGGGCCACGGATCTCGAGGCCTGCCCCCCCGCTGTGAGTGTTTTTTTCTCCCAATGCTTCTCGCGTCCGCCAGTGAAAGACGAAACTATGTTTCTCCTCCTTCAGAGCGCCTTCATCGGCTTCGGCGGCAACGTGGTGCGACCCCAGGTTAAAGAGATGAGCATGTGGTATGTCACAAGCTTTGGAGAGCTTCTGAAAGAACTGGAAAAGATTTAAAGAGCCTTGTAAGTGTTGTTGTTTTTTTTACTAATTGACTCGTTATTTGCACCTGAGGGTGTCTCTGATGGTTTTATCCATTGTGCACACTCCCGTTTTTTAATAGAGCGTAACAATATAGAAGCTACTAAAAACCGCGTGAAGGTTTAGAAGATTCTTTTAGTGTCAACTGCACTTTTCCTTCTCCGTCAAAGACTGTGTGGGGAGGGAAAAAAAAATGATGTATGAGTTGAAGTCGGTCGTTACGACCATGAGCAATAAACAGTTTTAACTGTTACTCAGACTTTTTTCCTTATTTACCCTTCCCGTCATATTTCAGTCCCTCAAGGCTTTTTTTGTTTTGTTTGCCAAAACAAATTCCTGAATTCACGGCAGCTTTTTAAAAAATGTTTTGAAGACATTTCTTTCCCCCGATAACATTTGAATCAACTGGTGATTTTATACATTTGTACTCAATGTTTGTTCATTGTAACCTTGACCTCAAAATGCACAGAATTTTAACAAATACTGTATTGATGTTTCCCTTATGCCTGGTTCACACCAACGGTGCTTGCCGCGTTTTCAAGCGGCGAGCAAAGCGCCGTCATTTTTGTCAATTTTTCCACAAATATCCCGATCTCTGAAGTAATGTTATGCTTTGATACGCTCTGATACGAATTAGTTGCCGCTTTCTTACCGTTCCTCACGCTTTGATCCCTCTTTGAAACGCTTTAAATCACGTTTTGATACGTTTTATTACGCTTTATTGAACTTTATTACGCTTTGATGCGATCCTGACGCTTTAAATCAGGCTCTGACACGATTATCAAGCTCTGTTGTGCATTGTTACAACAAAAATAAGAAAAAAATGTGAAAAACTCAGTATACTGTTTTTCCACACATTTTTTATATTCATTTATTTTTTCAATTTCTCTTTTTTTTCCGTTATATTATGTTTTATATCTTCATTTCTTTTATTTTTGTCATCTTAATAAATATCTATCTTTCATGCTAGTTGAAAATATTAAAAGGCATTTGTTTTATCCACCCATTTTTTATATTCATTTATTTTTTCAATTTCTCTTTTTTTTCGTTGTGTTTTATATCTTAATTTCTTTTATTTTTGTCATCTTAATAAATATATATCTTTCATGCTAGTTGAAAATATTAAAAGGCATTTGTTTTATCCACCCATTTTTTATATTAATTTATTTTTTCAATTTCTCTTTTTTTTCCGTTATGTTTTATATCTTCATTTCTTTTATTTTTGTCATCTTAATAAATATCTATCTTTCATGCTAGTTGAAAATAATAAAAGGCATTTGTTTTACCCACCCATTTTTTATATTCATTTATTTTTTTAATTTCTCTTTTTTTTCTCCGTTATATTATGTTTTATATCTTCATTTCTTTTATTTTTGTCATCTTAATAAATATCTATCTTTCATTTCTTATGCTAGTTGAAATTAATTAAAGGCATTTCTTTTATAAAACGTAACATATTCTCTTTATTAACATTTTCATACAGAAAAATTATAGACAGTAATGTCAAACTGCAACATCAAACTCTATAAGAAGTACAGAAACAATGATCATCGTATAAAAAAGGCAATGATGCAAAAGAGAATGGATTTGTAATCCTGTGTTGGTTTTACATGTCACTAGTCAATATCACAGTCACTTCCTATTTGTAGGGGTCCGCGCTTTGAACCAAGATCTGTTAAGCTTTCCTACGCTTTTAGTCAAGTTTTGCTGAGCTTTGTCAAGCTTTGATACTCTCTCTGCGCTTTATTCCATTCTTGACAGAGCGCAGAATTTTTTTAAACCGTTTAAAAAATTTTGGCGAACTTGCCGCATGTCCCGCTTCACTACAAGCTTTCCCACGATCCATTAGGACCCTCACGCTTTAATCAGGCTTTGTTACGCTATAACGCCGCTTTAAAGCGCCGTCGGTGTGAACCTAGCATTACAAACCCCAAAAGCAGTGAAGTTGGCACATTGTGTAAATGGTAAATACAAACAGAATACAATAATTTGCAAATACTTTTCAACTTATATTCAATTGAATAGACTGCAAAGACAAGATATTTAACCTTCCAACTGGTAAACCTTGTTATTTTTTGCAAAAAAATTCATCAGACCACAGAACACTTTTCCCCATCTTTTACGGGGGAACAGGAACACTGATGGGTCGCCTTATGGCGACCCATCAGTGTTCCTGTTCTGTAACCCTGTACAGTTTGTTTGTCTAATCTTGAACGGGTTTGTGCTGAAAACAAAGTTCCGCTGTACTTGTGCAATGAGAATAAAGACAGTGTTTCCCACACATTCATTTACTTGTGGCGGCCCGCCACGAAATAATTAACGCCGCCACAAAAAAATATTATTTTTTTTGTCTTTTTGCCACAAAAAAATTTTATTTATTTTTTTTTGCCACAAAAAAAAAAATTTTTTTTGCCTTTTTGCCACAAAAAAATTTTTTTTTTTTTTTTTTTTTTTGCCTTTTTGCCACAAAAAAAAAAAAAATTTTTTTTTTGTGGCAAAAAGGCAAAAAAAAAAAAGTGTTTTAAAAAGTGTCCTGTCAAGCTTCTCAGGCAAATCATATAGTTGATGTAGATGCCCATATCGGCTGTTCAGATTTACTTTACAAAAGAGAAGTGTAGGATCAAGATTTTTGGAGCTCTTTGTTCAGTGGATCAGATGTTTGATGAAGCTTTGTGTCTATCTACCACCACTACTGTTTTCTGTTTATTTGTTACTGACTGTGGCAGGACACCTCTGCCTCTGTTTCACTTTATGTTGCTGGTAAATAATATGGTTGTAGTAGTAGGCTAAAGTTAAATTATTTAGTATGCACTAATTAAAGGGGCAGAGCTTTAAGAGACATTTTAGCTTTTATATTTTTATAAGATATATTTTTTGTAAGAACCACAATTAATAAATATATTTCAGTGAATAACTTATTGTTCAAATCTGTATATAAATATGTACATAAAGTGTTGTAATTATATTGTAAAATGGATGGACGTTTAAAACAAAACTGTTATTATTAATTAGTAAGCAGTGTTGGGTTAGTTACTGAAAACCAGTAACTAGTTACAATTACTAGTTACTTAATTTCAAAAGTAACTCAGTTACTAACTCAGTTAATTACATCAAAAAGTAATGCGTTACTGTGAAAAGTAACTAGTCTGTCGTGAGCGCAACAGATGATGCTCTGGATAGTTCATCCACAACTTTTTTCTTCTCCTGCTCATAAAGATCTGGCACAATCTTATCGCTGAAATGGGTGCGCGACGGGATGTCGTAACGTGGCTCAAGCACGTTCAGCACGTGTTTAAAACCCTCGTCTTACACCTAGAAACACACCGATTAAATGGCGCGGGGCGTTCAAGCTCCTCCGTTACTCCGCTCGCCATGACCACGCTGTGTGTGGACTGAACGTGCATGCGAACAACCTTTTTGTTTTGTTTTATATATCAAACCGCGGATCACGTGTGTCCCTCCCCCCCACACCCAGACACACACACACACGCCTCTTTTCTTCTCTCCGGCGTGTGACAGAGGAAGATTCAGAAGAACGACACCGCAGCGCATCTGTTTCTAGCCGATACTACATAAAAAATAACGTAAAATAACGCACTAACGCATCATGTAGTAACGGTAACTGAGTTACTGAATATAAAAAAATAACGCGTTAGATTACTAGTTACCGCCGAAACTAACGGCGTTAGTCCCAACACTGTTAGTAAGTATACATTTTTTGAGCCTTTTTAAAGAAAATCATATCATTGTAGTAAATTATGCAAATTACTCGATAATGTCATGATGACCACGCCCATAGCCACGCCCCCACCGCCACAGGTATCTTGGCAGTTTATGGGAAACACTGAAAGACCTACCTGATCTCATCTGATCATTCTCCGGGATTGGTTGAATCTGTGAACTGGGGCGATGGCGACATCCTGATGATAGAACCTTCTTGGCTGAACTTGATCATCCCAAAAAGTAGTGACACCATTGACCATGTTGTAGTTTATCAACAACTCCTGAAGATATATACACACACACACATATATATACTCTTGAAAAGAAGGCATGCTTCACTCACACATGATTTACAAAGACTGGAAACCTCACAAGAACTTGATAACCGGGTCAAAAAGAGGACAAAAAAAACAGTTCATGGTTTTTAAATAACATTTTCCTGATATGTTACACAGGTTGATAAGTATAAATGATAAATAGCCATGACCGTGACAGTAAAAAGTAAAAGCTGCTTTCCTTTTACCTTTCAGGACACTTTGGTAGATTCTAATGCTCGTCAACCATTTAGTGAGTTTACAGTGGCGCCGTCAGGAGGCATGACAATGTAAACATAGGAAATGCGACGCCATAGTTTGACCTAATGTTTCCATTCGGAGCCTCTTGGCACCGAGTAAACGTACACGCTACTTTACTGTACATTGATGTATGACGGACAGAAAAAGGACCAAAAAAAAAAAAGGATGAAATTGCTGAAGCTCTCCTTTACCGCTGACTTTTCACTTGAGCGGCGACGCCTTGGTGGGGATCATGATCCTGGAGTCCATGTGCTGGATGAGAGGAACTGTGTGGACGGGGAGGGAGGGCTCACTTTACTCTTTTTTTTTTACACCAGACCAAGCTGAAGAAGGTTTGTGCCCACCTGTGTAGTAGACCACCTCGTGCCAGCCTTCCTCCTGCCAGGCACCGCTTCTTGTGATCTCTCTGGACTGGAGGTCTTTGTAGGCTACCAGGAGCAAAACCAGCAGCAGCACATCAGTAACGGCCCAGAAATATCGTCAACGTTACGGCTTGGATTAGAGTTGCGTACGTGGGGCCTATATGGGGTTGGTCACATGACTTTTACTCTTAATATACTATAGGATTTGATTGGTACTCATATCGGAAATACTTTTTTCCTACGCTTTGAACTAGAGATGTCCGATAATGGCTTTTTTGCCGATATTGTCCAACTCTTAATTACCGATTCCGATATCAACCGATACCAATACATACAGTCGCGGAATTAACACATTATTAGGGATGTCCGATAATGGCTTTTTGCCGATATCCGATATTCCGATATTGACCAAACCCTTAATTACCGATACCGACATCAACCGATACCGATATATACAGTCGTGGAATTAACACATTATTATGCCTAATTTGGACAACCAGGTATGGTGAAGATAAGGTCCTTTTAAAAATAAATAAATAAGATAAATAAATTAAAAACATTTTCTTGAATAAAAAATAAAGTAAAACAATATAAAAACAGTTATATAGAAACTAGTAATTAATGAAAATTAGTAAAATTAACTGTTAAAGGTTCGTACTATTAGTGGACCAGCAGCACGCACAATCATGTGTGCTTACGGACTGTATCCCTTGCAGACTGTATTGATATATATTGATATATAATGTAGGAACCAGAATATTAAAGGCCTACTGAAAGCCACTACTACCGACCACACAGTCTGATAGTTTATATATCTATGATGAAATCTTAACATTGCAACACATGCCAATACGGCCGGGTTAACTTATAAAGTGCAATTTTAAATTTCCCGCCACACTTCCGGTTGAAAAAGCCTTCGAAGGATGACGTATGCGCGTGACATAGCCCGAGGAACAGAGGTATGCCTTCTCCATTGAATACAATACAAAAAAGCTCTGTTTTCATTTCATAATTCCACAGTATTCTGGACATCTGTGTTGGTGAATCTTTTGCAATTTGTTTAATGAACAATGGAGGCTGCAAAGAAGAACGTTGTAGGTGGCTGTAGCAACACAAGGACCACTTACTCGGATAGCAGACGCCTCGCCGATGCTAGCAGACGCCTAGCCGATGCTAGCAGACCCACCGCACGGATGATCTGGTGAAGTCCTTCGTCGCGCCGTCAATCGCTGGAACGCAGGTGAGCACGGGTGTTGCTGAGCAAAGCAGATGAGGGCTGGCTGGCGTAGGTGGAGCGCTAATGTTTTTATCATAGATCTGTGAGCTCCGGTTGCTAAGTTAGCCTTAGCGTCGTTAGCAACAGCATTGTTAAGCTTTGCCAGGCTGAGATCTATTAACCGTGTAGTTACATGTCCATGGTTTAATAGTACTGTCGATATTCTGTCTATCCTTCCAGTCAGGGATTTATTTATTTTGTTTTTATCTGCATTGAGACAGATGTTATCACGTTAGCTCATGCTAAAGATACTAAAGAGCTTCGTCGATGTATTGTTGTGGAGATAAAAGGCACTGAATGTCCATTTCGCGTTCTCAACTCTCATTTTCAAGAGGATATAGTATCCGAGGTGGTTTAAAATACAAATCCATGATCCACAATAGAAAAAGGAGAGAGTGTGGAATCCAATGAGCCAGCTTGTACCTAAGTTACGGTCAGAGCGAAAACAAATATGTATTTCACTGCATTCTAGTCCGTCACTCTAACGTTCCTCGTCCACGAATCTTTCATCCTCGCTCAAATTAATGGGGTAATGGTCACTTTCACGGTCCGAATAGCTCTAGCTGCGTTGAAAACAATGGAAAAATATGAGGGAGTGAACAACTGACAACGTCACGCTACTTCCGGTAGGGGCAAGGTTTTTTTATATCAGAGACCAAAAGTTGCAAACTTTATCGAGGTTGTTCTATACTAAATCCTTTCAGCAAAAATATGGCAATATCGCAAAATGATCAAGTATGACACATAGAATGGATCTGATATCCCCGTTTAAATAAAAAAAATTCATTTCAGTAGGCCTTTAATAACAGAAAGAAACAACCCTTTTGTGTGAATGAGGGAGGGAGTTTTTTTGGGTTAGTGCACTAATTGTAAGTGTATCTTGTGTTTTTTAGGTTGATTTAATAAAAAAATAAATTAAATAAAAACGATACCGATAATAAAAAAAAAACGATACCGATAATTTCCGATATTACATTTTAAAGCATTTATCGGCCGATATTATCGGACATTTCTACACATTATTATGCCTAATTTTGTTGTGATGCCCCGCTGGATGCATTAAACAATGTAACAAGGTTTTCCAAAATAAATCAACTCAAGTTATGGAAAAAAAGCTAGCTACTAATCTAACTTTCCCGCCACACTTTTTAAGGGTGGCAATTGTTTCGCAAAAAAGAAATGGTGGTGAATACAAGCGTGACATTGATTGATTGAGTGATTGATTGATTGAGACTTGTATTAGTAGATTGCACAGTGAAGTACATATTCCGTACAATTGACCACTAAATGGTAACACCCGAATAAGTTTTTCTACTTGTTTAAGTCGGGGTCCACGTTAATCAATTCATGGTACAAATATATACTGTCAGCATAATACAACCAACCGGCTTACTTTTAAGCGTGTAAAAGGAGGCGTGGTTGATGCATGACTGAAATGTAAGATGTGTTGGCTTTACCCCAGAGGTGATGAACCATGTAAAGGTTGCCGATCTGGGAGAAAAAGCCTCCTACGGCTTCGCTGTTGTGCTGGCGTAACCCGATAGCTCTCGCCCTGCGAACGACAACAAGGCACTTTGTTTGAACAGCAGCTCCACACAAGGGAAGAACAAAACATACTTTTTAAAACATACTAAGCAAACTTTAACTGTGGGGAGAGGCAAAATGAACTTTTTTGTAGTAGCGAGAGAGAGAACAGAGTGAAATGAGTCAAACAGAGAACAATAGTAGGTATGATAATCATTAACCTATTCATTATTCACTGTCTGGAATGGACGTATGCTGTTTTTAGGTTGAAATGGAGAGGTAATTGTTTTTAGCGACACCAAGTGATCACAATAATTCATGAAGTTACTCTCAGGATGCAGCAAGTTGAATGATGTGGACACATTTGTTACTGGATACTTATATGAGTACATAATATGCAACTAGAATTATTTGACACTTGTTTATGTTGACAAATGTGATTTTTTAGACTGCAATATTCAATAAAGGACACTTATTAAGTACAGCACAGGCCAAAAGTTTGGACACACCTTCTCATTTCAAGGGGTTTTCTTTATTTTCATGACTATTTACATTGTAGATTGTCCCTGAAGGCATCAAAACTATCACACCTGTGAAGTGAAAACCATTTTAGGTGACTACCTCTTGAAGCTCATGGAGAGAATGCCAAGAGAGTGCAAAGCAGTAATCAGAGCAAAGGGTGGCTATTTTGAAGGAACTAGAATATAAAACATGTTTTCAGTTATTTCACCTTTTTGTTATTAAGTACATAACTCCACATGTGTTCATTCATAGTTTTGATGCCTTCAGTGACACTCTACAATGTAAATAGTCATGAAAATAAAGAAAACACATTGAATGAGAAGGTGTGTCCAAACTTTTGGCCTGTACTGTATATGTGTAGATAATATGCAACTAGGGCTGGGCGATATATCGAATATACTCGATATATCGCGGGTTTGTCTCTGTGTGATATAGAAAATGACTATATTATAATATTCGAGTATACATTCTCACGTAGTTGCTTTTAGCTGACAGAAAGAAGGTGCGAATCTGGTAACAAATGAAGGAAGAATTAATTCCCAAGAAAAACAGCAGGGAGTCCATCGTCTGGCGGCGGTTTGGCTTCAAGCGGGAAGATGTTGAACAATTATGCGGCAAAAGCGTTGTTACAAAAAGTAGCATTACTGCTAATATGTAGCATGATTTGAAAAGTCACCCGCTAGAGAATGAGTGCTTGAAACTCCGCATGTCAACATCTCCGTTCGGTGCCACACCAACATAATGCCCAAGCAACCATTTCCACATCAACACCGTATGAAAAAAAAAATCAACAACAGAAGGAGATAATATGATTTCCTATTGTGCACTAATTAATTATGTTATTGAAATATCTTGTGTGACATCATGCACAAAAGTGCACTTTATTTGTTTTAAACTATTGTGGCGTTCTGTACAAAAAGTGCACTTTAATTTAGTGTTGTTTTGATATGTCATCTTAGTGACATCATGCACAAAAGTGCACTAATAGCTTGTTTTAAAAAGTCTCTGACAATCTTGCACTTTCTGTTTTTGAAATGACATGAATGTTTGTGCTACTGCTTAATAACTGTTTAATAAATACACTTTTGGTCAATTGACATAGTTGTGATTTCCCTCTCGGCATGAAAGTTTAAAATGAGCATATATTAATGCAGTATGAAGAAGAATGTGTTAATGTAGACACATAGAATCATCATACTGCTGTGATTATATGCATCAAGTGTTCATTCAAGGCGAAGGCAAAATATCGAGATATATATCGTGTATCGTGACATGGCCTAAAAATATCGAGATATTATTAAAAGGCCATATCGCCCAGCCCTATATGCAACTATAATTATTTGATACTGAATGTGCTTTTTTTAGACTGCAATATTGTTCAATAAAAGGACACTTATTATGTATGTCTAGCTTGTGTGCTATTGTGCGCTTAGCTGTTGTGTAGCTGCTAGCTCCTATAGTAGCTCTTTTTGTTAGTAACTTGACCAAAATAGAAAAAAAGACCAACCCTGTGTGTTTATCAGAGGCGACTACATGTCAAGTAAACACGCTGCAGGACTGCGTGTATCAGATTTTACGTGCAATTTGATAACATATTGTTAGTATCGGTACACGTGTGATGAATTCATGCGGTCTTACCAGTAATTGCCCCACTCGATCATGGTTCCTGGCTGGAGGAGAGAAAACAGGCAGGGGTCAGTGGTGCTCATACAGTGAGAAGATAAGTATTTAAAGTGTGTGTGGCCCTTTAAGAAAAAAAACATGTGGCCAATACAGCTGCTAACCCAGCATTGTATTGACCGAGTTAAAGTTAAGTTAAAATATAAGCTAAAATAAAGTTGTTGTTTGTGAAGCAGTAGTTTACAACTTTATGACAATTGTTAGATTACTAGCTGTAAATAGTGCCACAATACCAGAATTTCAATAGTAGATACCGGATGAATGTTCACGATTCTCGATATTCGTTTGATACTACGATAATGTAAAATGTTACCAATCGACGGGAAATCGACAGAATAATTTTTCTAAGGTGTGTTCTTAGCAGCTATAGAAGCAACTTGGTTGCACACTTCTGCAGGTTTTCTGCACGCTGTGGTATTACACACTTCTTGGGCTTGAGGTGGCGGATCTCCGTACTCTCTCACATCCCGAATACTTTAATGATCGCATGTATGTGATTACGATACTGAAATAAGTCTGTGTCAATGTATTTTTTAAGTGTTGGTATCAAAGTATTGACACTTTTTCCAACCTAAACTGTAAAATATAATCATAAAAATTATTAAGAAATAGTATAAATTATTCACATATGTCACGGTGAAGTGAAGTGAATTATATTTATATAGCGCTTTTCTCTAGTGACTCAAAGCGCTTCTACATAGTGAAACCCAATATCTAAGTTACATTTAAACCAGCGTGGGTGGCACTGGGAGCAGGTGGGTAAAGTGTCTTGCCCAAGGACACAACGGGAGTGACTAGGATGGCGGAAGCGGGGATCGAACCTGGAACCCTCAAGTTGCTGGCACGGCCACTCTACCAACCGAGCTATACCGCCCCACAAGTGAGTAGTGATGACCAACTGGGTTGTGTAAGTGGCATAGTGTTGTAAAACAGACCATTGTGGTATGGATTAATATTCATTTCAATGACTTCATTGCCATAAATTCCGGACTATAAGCCCGCTATTTTTTTCCATACACTTTGAACCTTGCGGCTTATAAAATGGTGTGGCTAATGTATGGATTTTTCTTCTCTGATGGCCATAGAGCAAATATTGTGGTTTTCGTTAAACATGTGCAAATACATTTAAATGGTGTGTTTGTGCTATGGCACCATCTTTTGGACAATTTCTCTTACTGCAGGTGCTGCTGGGTGAATATGAATTCCTGCTGTTTAAAGATTTGAACCTGAAATACAAGTATATAGTATATTGTATATATCAGTGGTCCCCAACCTTTTTGTAGCTGGGGACCGGTCGACGCTTGAAAATGGGAGGGGGGGTAGAAAAAAAAAAAAATATATATTTTTTTTGTCATAAAGAAATACAATCATGTGTGCTTACGGACTGTATCCCTGCAGACTGTATTGATTTATATTGATACATAATGTATATATTGTGTTTTTTATCTTGATTTAATTAAAAAAAAAAAACTTTTTTTTTTTTTTTTCCAATTTCTTGTGCGGCTGCGGCCCGGTGGTTGGGGACCACTGGTATATATGATATAGACATAATACAATATATCAGTATATATAATACACTGTACATATATTATGTAAATATTACGTAAAAATTTAATATTTTAAGTAAATATTATGTAAATATTACGTATATATGTTATATTTTATATCGCTATATTTAGTCTATTTATCCAATCCAATCCACTTTATTTATATAGCACATTTAAACAACAAAAATGTTTCCAAAGTGCTGCACAACAATATTAAAAACAATATTCAAATATTATCCTTAGCTCCACCAATGACTAAATAAAAACAAAAAATAAATCAATATAAAAACAATATAAAAAAAATATGATTAAAAACTATTTTAAAGGGTAAAACCAATTAAAACAGTAAATAGAAATAACAATTTATAAAAAACACAGAGGACAACAGAGGACCACACAACTCACGTAGTGTTAAAAGCCAAAGAATAAAAGTGGGTCTTAAGACGAGACTTAAAACTCTCCACTGTTTATTTATACCTGCATTGTCCTTTCCATCCTTACACTTTCCATCATTGTAACTGAGCTACTGTGTGAAACAATTTCCCTTGTGGATCATTAAAGTTTGTCTAAGTCTAAGTCTAAGTCCTGTTCCCGACTTCTAATCGCCCATAGCGTTTATACTCGTAAATAAGGTTGTGTCGTCCGCAAATAAAATACACTTAAACAGTTTTGGTTATATAAATTTGTTTTATTTTGATCTTTTTCCATTTATTTATTTATTATTATTTTTAATTTTTAATCTTCATGTGTCTTACTTGTATGTTATCTTTTCTCTACTCGTGGTTCTTACTTTTTTTTTTACAAGTTTTATTATTTTTACTTTCCACCGTTCCTCAGAGGGAGCCGTCTGCCTCAGGGGTTATCGGCCCTGCTGTGGGGGCGCTTTGTGTCAGCGTCCTGGTGGCCATGGTCTGATGACCTCCTGGTGCAGGTGGCTCCAGTGATAGTGTTTACTCACATCTCTCCTCTGTACTCAATCATGTATTCATTTGTTTATGTTTAGTATCTGTGTCCTTGTGTGTATGTGATAATGGGGGATCCGAGTCATCAGGGTATTGTTTTTAACTTTGTAAAGCACTTTGGGTTGCATTTATTTTATGTCTGAAAAGTGTTTTATGGATACATTTTGATTGATTGATTGATTGATTGACATACATGAGAAACAGTATTGGTCCAAGGACTGATCCTTGTGGCACTCAACTACTACTATGTAGGGCAGATTTCCAATTGTTAACTTCCACAAACTGTTTTCGGTCCTTCAGCTAACTTTTGACCCACTCCTCTTCCATATTTGTACAGTTAGTCCAATAAAACTTATGATCGATCGTATCAAACGCTTTTTGAAGTACTTACTAAATATTTGTTTTCTATCTATTGCAGTTGAAATTTCTTCTACCAAATCAATCATTGCTGTTGTTGAGTGATTGGGACAAAACCCATTCTGACTGTTATTTAAATGTTACATCTATTAATACATGTATTTAACCTGAAAACAAAAAATGTCTCTAATATATTTGAGAACTGTGGCAGCAGTGATATTAGTCTGTAATTCGAGCACTCGTGTTTGTTACCACCGTTATATAGTGGTATTACTTTAGCAATCATCACAGGATCTGGAAATATCCCTTAAATTACAAATGGTTCGACAACTAGATCAATGATGCTCTTTACAAATGTCATACTCATGTCTACATAATCAGTAACAACAAAGACGGCGCTCACCCGGAGTTGGTAGGACCTGAGCTCATAGATGTTGGGTCCCTCTCTGGGCACCGGTTCGTTCCAGAAACTGAATTCCAGCAGAAGCTGGTTCCTGCGAGACAGGAGCATCTTCCCACGCTCCTTCCTGTACTCTGTGAACTCCTGCATGGGGGACAAGAACTCATCAGTGCACCCGACTTGAGGGTGATGGGGAAACCGAACGGGCATGACCTCTGACCTTGTTCTGACGCAGCTTATTCATCACCTCTGTCAGAGCTGGGTAACCACCTCTGTAACGCCACAAATGAACTAAGCCAGAGAAGACAAAATAAAATCAGTAAAACATGTCAACGACTTAATTAAAGGGCCACTCTGATGTTGACAATTTTTAGGTCCTCCCTTTTTCATTATTTGGGCTTTTCAACTGGTGGCCCAAGGATTTTAAAAACACAAGAATGTCCTTGAAACAACAGAGCACTCCTGTAACTCTGACACAACAAATAAGACCAACATCCAATGCTTTCTGTAAACATAGAAAATAAGACTAATAATAAGAGGACTAGTCCAATCATCAAGACATTTCTTGACAAACAAAAAATAATAATTTACATACAAAACTGCAAGTTATAATTGTCAAACCATGCATATACCGGTGTGTGTAAAATAAAACATACTGATGCATGCTAAGGGGGGTTTTGCAGTATATTACACAGTACAATTGGCGGCGCTGATGTAAATAATCCTACCAGCCTGGTCCTGTTCTCCATACCAAGTATTCCAGGTGCCCACCAGCTCACAGGGGTAGTACTTATCAGCATGGATGGAGGGCAAAACCTCCTCGCTGCGACAAACAACACACAAACGAATCAAACTGTCATTTACCTTCATCCAACATTGGGTTAAGTAACTATAGTCTAAAAACCACAATAACATGCCTTCGTGTTGTAGGTGTAGTAGGGTATACCGGTACTAATAAAGTAATGAGGTAGTAATTAAAGAATGTACGATACTGCCTTTGAAAAATACTGGTACGTCCTTTGTGCTTCTTCGTTGTCAAAGCTAAGTGCTTCTTTCCTATTTTGTGTTTTCCTCGAAATATTTCATACCCTTCTTTAGCCCCTTTCCAACACATTTTGTAGTCTTATCGAATTCACAAAGCTCTTGCTCTCTTTGTTCCACCGCTTCACTTTCAACGAGAAGACAGCAAGATCTCGACTCGAAGAAAAAAAACCGCTAGTATGGCTTTGTGTTCTTCTTGCACCCTTCTCATGCTAGAGAGACGTGTCCGCCAGTTAGAGCAGAGGAACTTTTTGTGACTTTAGATGCTGTGGACACGCTTGCTAGTAGGGAAGTAAAAAGAAAAAGATTTTTGAATGAATTGCGATTCTAATATGTAAGAATTATTAACCAATTAAAAATATATATATTTTTAAATCTATTTATCAGAGCTGTTTGAGGACTGTAGTTAATCATAGAACTGGCACCCAATGTTATTAAAAAAAGTAATGATTTTGAATAGAGATGTCCGATAATGGGTTTTTTGCCGATATCCGATATTGTCCAACTCTTAATTACCGATTCCGATATATACAGTCGTGGAATTAACACATTATTATGCCTAATTTTGTTGTGATGCCCGGCTGGATGCATTAAACAATGTAACCAGGTTTTCCAAAATAAATTAGTATAATTAGTAAGTTATGGAAAAAAATGCCAACATGACACTGCCATATTTATTATTGAAGTCACAAAGTGCATTCTTTTTTTCAACATGCCTCAAAACAGCAGCTTGGAATTTGGGACTTGCTCTCCCTGAGAGAGACTATGAGGAGGTTGAGGTGGGCGGGGTTGGGTGGGGCGTGGTTGAGGTGGGGAGTAGCGGGGGGTGTATATTGTAGCGTCCCGGAAGAGTTAGTGCTGCAAGGGGTTCTGGGTATTTGTTCTGTTGTGTTTATGTTGTGTTACGGTGCGGATGTTCTCCCGAAATGTGTTTGTCATTCTTGTTTGGTGCATATTTGTAGCAGTGTTAAAGTTGTTTATACGGTCACCCTCAGTGTGACCTGTATGGCTGTTGACCAAGTATGCCTTGCATTCACTTGTGTGTGTGAAAAGCCGTAGATATTATGTGACTGGGCCGGCACGCAAAGGCAGTGCCTTTAAGGTTTATTGGCGCTCTGTACCTCTCCCTACGTCCGTGTACACAGCGGCGTTTTAAATGTTTTAAAAATTCTTAAATTTTACTTTTTGAAACCGATACCGAAAATTATTAGGCAAGACACTTCACCCTTGCTCCTGATGGCTGCTGGTTAGCGCCTTGGATGGCAGCTCCCGCCATCAGTGTGTGAATGTGTGTGTGAATGTGGAAATACTGTCAAAGCGCTTTGAGTACCTTGAAGGTAGAAAAGCGCTATACAAGTATAACCCATTTATCATTATCATTTATACCAATAATTTCCGATATCACATTTTAAAGCATTTATCGGTCGATAATATCGGCAGTCCGATATTATCGGACATCCCAAGTTGTCAATATTCAGTGTTTTATCGTTCATAGTTAATATTGTAAATCCCACTTTCTTTATTTCCATGTACATTCTGGGTGTCTCATTCAGTAAAAAAAATGTAAAATTACATTCCGTTTTTTTAAGGTCTGTCATAATGTTTTTAGCATTCAATCAGACGTTATTGTGAGGTTTTGTGTTAGTGTTCCTAAAAATCGATATACCGGCCCCCAGACACATTTTTTCTCTAAATTTGGCCCCCCCGAGGCAAAATAATTGCCCGGGCCTGCGCTAGTCCGACGGTCTGACTCTACCAACCACCACATCGCGAAGTAAACGTGCGAAAATCCGGTGTTCAAGCACAATCGTGATATATAGAATATTGCATTATATCGAACTTTGAGTGTATTTTTAATGTATCATAAGATTTTCTGGTCAAATGAAGCCAATAACGACATTTGTGTGGTCCCCTGCATTTTGAAAAGTATCAAAATACATTTGGGTATCAGGTCCACGCCAATGTCAAGTCAGGTTTGGGAGCCTAAGTGGAAGCCAACTATAAGTTGTTGGCCTGCAGACATCTACGGCATGTGCAGATGACTCCTTAAACACCTCACAAGAATAGACTGCACGGATGTATTTTTACAGACTGTCGCGCTTGGCCCACTTTGCCCGCGGTTACGGGTCCAACTAACTGCGCGGCAAGTTAATTAAGGATCACACAGAGGTGAAACTTTCATGGAAGAACACGTACCAGAGCTTGTTGTATGCATCAAGGCACTCCGGCTTTACATTATGGACTGAAAACAAAGAAGAATGTTAATTATTACCACAGGGGTACAAGAATATGTGGTTTGATAGCAAAGCTGTAGACTTACATTGGATTTTGTAGAGGTTACTTTCCTCATTTTTGGTCAGCAGGGTTGAATGTGCATCCTTTCTGGGATCAACTTTCCTGACAAATAATGACTTGAACCAACTGTCTTCTCTGTTGATGCCGGATGTGGAAAACACCCTGCAAAACAAGGAGTCGTCGTCAAACGCTGGATGACAGTCACATTTTTTCTACAACATAATATACAAACCCAATAAACCAGTGAAGTTGGCACGTTGTGTAAATGGTAAATAAAAACAGAATACAATGATTTGCTAATCCTTTTCAACCTATATTCAATTGAATAGACTGCAAAGATAAGATACTTCACGTTCGAACAGGAAAACTTTGTTATTTTTTGCAAATATTAGCTCATTTGGAATTTGATGCCTGCAACATGTTTCAAAAAAGCTGGCACAAGTGGCAAAAAAGACTGAGAAAGTTGAGGAATGCTCATCAAACAGGTGAACAGGCTAATTGGGAACAGGTGGGTGCATTGATTGGGTATAAAAGCAGCTTCCATGAAATGCTCAGTCATTCACAAACAAGGATGGGGCGAGGGTCACCACTTTGTGAACAAATGCATGAGCAAATTGTCGAACAGTTTAAGAAAAACATTTCTCAACCAGCTATTGCAAGGAATTTAGGGATTTCACCATCTACGGTCTGTAATATCATCAAAGGGTTCAGAGAATCTGGAGAAATCACGGCACAAAAGCAGCTAAGCCCGTGACCTTCGATCCCTCAGGCTGTACTGCATCAACAAGCGACATCAGTGTGTAAAGGATATCACCACATGGGCTCAGGAACAGTTCAGAAACCCACTGGCAGTAACTACAGTTGGTCGCTACATCTGTAAGTGCAAGTTAAAACTATCCTATGCAAGGTGGAAACCGTTTATCAACAACACCCAGAAACGCAGTTGGCTTCGCTGGGCCTGAGCTCATCTAAGATGGACTGGTCCGTAATATCATCAAAAGGTTCAGAGAATCTGGAGAAATCACTGCACATAAGCGATGATATTACGGACCTTCAATCCCTTAGGCCACATATGTCAGAGTCAAGGCCCGCGGGCCATATCCGGCCCGCGAGAAGGTTTTTTACGGCCCTTGGGATGATCTTGATTTATTATTAGAACCGGCCCGCAGACCGCAGATCTTTTTTTTTTTTTTTTTTTTTTTTTTTTTAGACCGCAGATCTTTTACACGCACCAAGCGGATGCCGGTCCAAGGTTCCGAAAGGGGGCGAGCGGCCCGCCGGGACGCGCCTGCCGGCCGAAGGGCTGCAGCCCGGCCGTCAGTCGCGGAGCCCGCCGTGCCACGCGCGCCAAGGGGGCGGGCCGAAACCCGGCCCCGAGGCCCTGAGACTTCTGCTTTGTTTCCCCAAACCGCGCGTCACCGCCGGGCCCGCACCACCGTCGGGCTGCAGCCCGAGCGTCGGTGGCGGAACCCGTCATGTGCCGCGCGCGCCAAGCGGAGCGGGGGGGTCAAGCGGGCCGAAACCCGCAGGCCACCCCCTCACCACGAGGCCCTGAGACTTCTGCGTTTGACCCCTACGCGCGGCCCGTCGGGACGCGCCCGCCGTCAAGCCACGAGGGCCAGCCGTCGCGTCGCGGAGCCCGCCGTGCCACGCGCGCCAAGGGGCGGGCCGAAACCAGCGGGGGGTTTCGGGCACCCAACTCGCCTCCCTCCCACGGAGGGAGGAGGGGGGTTTAATGTGAACATTACTGTGCAATCACATATTTAGAGTTTTTACTCAATTCAAGTTTAAAAGTTAAAGTTTAATATTTGTTTTCACTGCATGTTACTTCTCCTTAAACAAAGTGTTGTTTTTGATTTATAGATTTTTGCACTTTATTTTATTGTATTTCAATTTAATTATATTTTAAAAATATTTCAGTTGAGTGGATGATAGAAAATTGCTATTATTGTTTTTTTCTTTGAAGTAAATTTAGCCCACTTTTGCTAAAATAGAAAATATAGGCTACTGATGGTGCCTTGAATACCGGTTTCTTTCATTTAATGTTCATGTTATGGGGATTTTTATATAAAGGAAATTTGTCTTTTGTGTCTGTTGAAAATTAAAGATTACTGACAGAGCCATAAGAAAATATTGCTTTATTTATCTGATCATATTGGAATATATTTGTTAGGTTTTCAGTAGGTTCAATTAGGTTCACTAGACTATATGCGTCATTTAAAAATTTTTCAATGAACATTCGAACAGTCCGGCCCTCGGCTTGTAGCTAAATTTTTTATTTGGCCCTCCGTCCATTTGACTTTGACACCCCTGCCTTAGGCGGTACGGCATCAAAAAGCGATATCAGTGTGTAAAGGATATCACCACATGGGTTCAGGAACACTTCGGAAAACCACTGTCAATAACTACAGTTGGTCGCTACATCTGTAAGTGCAAGTTAAAACTCTACTATGCAAAGCAAAAGCCATTTATCAACAACACCCAGAAACGCTGCCGGCTTCGTTGGGCCTGAGCTTATCTAATATGGACTAATGCAAGGTGGAAAAGTGTTCTGTGGTCTGACGAGTCCACATTTCAAATTGTTTTTGGAAACTGTGGACGTCGTGTCCTCCGGACCAAAGAGGAAAAGAACCATCCGGATTGTTATAGGCGCAAAGTTCAAAAGCCAGCATCTGTGATGGTATGGGGGTGTATTAGTGCCAAAGGCATGGGTAACTTACACAGCTGTGAAGGTACCATTAATGCTGAAAGGTACATACTGGTTTTGGAGCAACATATGTTGCCATCCAAGCAACGTTATGAAGGACACCCCTGCTTATTTCAGCAAGACAATGCCAAGCCATGTGTTACAACAGCATGGCTTCATAGTAAAAGAGTGCAGGTACTAGACTGGCCTGCCTGTAGTCCAGACCTGTCTTCCATTGAAAATGTGTGGTGAAGTATGAAGCGTAAAATACCACAAGGGAGACCCCCGGACTGTTGAACAACTTAAGCTGTACATCAAGCAAGAATGGGAAAGAATTCCACCTGAAAAGCTTAAAAAATTGGGTCTCCTCAGTTCCCAAACGTTTACTGAGTGATGTTAAAAGGAAAGGCCATGTAACACAGTGGTAAATATGCCCCTTTGCCAACTTTTTTGCAATGTGTTGCTGCCATTAAATTCTATGTTAATGATTATTTGCCAAAAAAATGAAGTTTCTCAGCTCAAACATTAAATATCTTGTCTTTGCAGTTTATTCAATTAAATATAAGTTGAAATTGATTAGCAAATCATTGTATTCTGTTTTTATTTATGAATTACACAACGTGCCAACTTCACTGGTTTTGGGTTTTGTATAAACCACAGCAGCACAGACTAGGTAGGTGTGTAATCACCCCGGGCTGGGTCTCCACAGTGGTTGCGTTTCATGCTTGACGGCGTCATCGTGAGTAACGACTGGACCGCTGTTTTCTGAGTTCAACCACTATACACCAATACTCATGACGTAGAACAGTGTTTTTTAACCACAGTGTTTCCCAGCTGTGGTCCGTATGGGCCGCAGCAGTATCCAGTAATGCACTTTTCCACCACTTGTGGCAGTCATGACAATACCAAACAAACAGAAGAAGTCTGGAGCTAAAGTTGCAGAGAAGTTTCATAGCCACAAATATTATGACTCCAGTGGTGAAATTATTTTTTTATTTGCACTTTAAATGTTATTGATGGTTTATCGAAGAAACATTACTTACTTTATTTTAGTACAATATAATTGTCTCTTCTCATGCAGTACATATGATTAGTACTTATTTTACAAATCAAGCAAAGTCTAAGATTTATTTTATATCACGTGGTTTCATACCATTTGATAAGGATGTTAAAGACCTACTGAAATGAATTTTTTTTATTTAAACGGGGATAGCAGATCCATTCTATGTGTCATACTTGATCATTTCCCGATATTGCCATATTTTTGCTGAAAGGATTTAGTAGAGAACAACGACGATAAAGGTCGCAACTTTTGGTCGCTGATAAAAAAAAGCCTTGCCTATACCGAAAGTAGCGTGACGTCACCGGAGGAAGGAATCCTCACATTTCCCCATTGTTTACAATGCAGCGAGAGAGATTCAGACCGAGAAAGCGACGATTACCCCATTAATTTGAGCGAGGATGAAAGATTTGTGGATGAGGAACGTTAGAGTGAAGGACTAGAATGCAGTGCAAGACATATCTTTTTTCGCTCTGACCGTAACTTAGGTACAAGCTGGCTCATTGGATTCCACACTCTCTCCTTTTTCTATTGTGGATCACGGATTTGTATTTTAAACCACCTCGGATACTATATCCTCTTGAAAATGAGAGTAGAGAACGCAAAATGGACATTCACAGTGACTTTTATCTCCACGACAATACATCGGCGATGCTCTTTAGCTACGGAGCTAACGTGATAGCATCGGGCTCAAAAGCAGATAGAAACAAAATAAATAAATCCCTGACTGGAAGGATAGACAGAAGATCAACAATACTATTAAACCATGGACATGTAAATACACGGTTAATAATTCCCAGCTTGGCGAAGCTTAACAATGCTGTTGCTAACGACGCCATTGAAGCTAACTTAGCAACGGGACCTCACAGAGCTATGCTAAAAACATTAGCGCTCCACCTACGCCAGCCAGCCCTCATCTGCTCATCAACACCCATGCTCACCTGCGTTCCAGCGATCGACGGAAGGACGAAGGACTTCACCCGATCATCCGTGCGGTCGGCGGCTAGCGTCGGCTAGCGCGTCTGCTATCCAAGTCAAAGTCCTCCTGGTTGTGTTGATACAGCCAGCCGCAAATACACCGATCCCACGTACAACTTTCTTCTTTGCAGTCTTCATTGTTCATTAAACAAAGTGCAAAAGATTCACCAACACAGATGTCCAGAATACTGTAGAATTTTGAGATGAAAACAGAGCTTTTTTGTATTGGATTCAATGGGGTACCAATACTTCCGTTTCAACGATTGACGTCACGCGCATACGTCATCATATATAGACGTTTTCAACCGGAAGTTATGCGGGAAATTTAAAATTGCACTTTATAAGTTAACCCGGCCGTATTGGCATGCGTTGCAATGTTAAGATTTCATCATTGATATATAAACTATCAGACTGCGTGTTCGGTAGTAGTGGGTTTCAGTAGGCCTTTAAACTAAGTATGTTAGATATAATTATTGAATACGATTAAAACAAAGTATAATTCAGGGTCAGTCTTGTACCCCTGTGGTAATAATTCAGAGTTAACATTTGAGTCTATAGTTAAACAATAGGGCCCTGCGGTCAAAAAGTTTAAGAACCCCTGACATAGAACACATATCCTAGTTTATCCAAAATATCAAAACTTTTCATATTGGGACAAGTACTCCCGCCGCAAAGCTCTGACAAAATTTGCAGAGTTAACACTCCACAAAATTCCTCTGCAAAAAAAATGATGGTGAATAAAATGTCCATTGGACTCCCTATCATAATATAAGGTATACATTTATTCGAGTCTACCAAATATTCACTTACTTATTTTTTGGACCCGCCGAGTTCCTGGCCGTTTGTTTTGTGACTCACGGGTCCAGTCCGACCAGCCGTGTTTACTCCAAATTTCCGTCACTTTGAACGCCAACTTCATGAATTTAATCAATTAAAAATATACCATAACTGAAACCTCCTTTTTTCTGTGTATTTGGCTATGACAGCAGCCTTTTAAAAATAATAGTAATAGATTATATTTATATATTTCACGCTTTTCTAGACCATTGTTCCCAACCACTGGTCCGGGGATCGATACTGGTCCATGACGCATTTGCTACCGAGCCGCAGAGAAATATTAAATAATTTATAAATGACTGCATTTTCTCCGACTTAACGTTCGCCTGTCCCACTCAACACACCAATAAGCTTTTATATAGATGTACAATTAAAGTTGCAATTTGTTATATTTGTTATAACTTTGTGACATGATACAAACCACATTAATTTATATATGAAATATAAATGTGACAGATTTCCATTTGAATCTCATTGCAAAAAAACAAACAGGCCCAGGCATCCTACTAATTCAGCGTTATAGTGAGTTGTATTTTTCATGCACTTATTTTTGCTGTATTTATCTGGCGCAAGTGGAAAGCCCGTCCCTGAAAATAATGCCTGCGTGGCGCAAAAAAGGTTGGGGACCACTGTTCTAGACCAGTGGTTCTCAAATGGGGGTACGCGTACCCCTGGGGGTACTTGAAGGTATGCCAAGGGGTACGTGAGAATTTTTTAAAATATTCTAAAAAAAGCAACAATTCAAAAATCCTTTATAAATATATTTATTGAATAATACTTCAACAAAATATGAATGTAAGTTCATAAACTGAACATCAAATCAAGTAGGCAATTCCATTCATTACAATGCAACAATGCAATATTCAGTGTTGACAGCTACATTTTTTGTGGGCATGTCCCATAAATATTGAAGTTAAAAATTTATTTTTTTGTGAAGAAATGTTTAAAATTAAATTCATCAATCCAGATGGATCTCTATTACAATCCCCAAAGAGGGCACTTTAAGTTGATGATTACTTCTATGTGTAGAAATATTTATTTATAATTGAATCACTTGTTTATTTTTCAACAAGTTTTTAGTTATTTTTATATCTTTATTTCCAAATAGTTCAAGAAAGACCACTACAAATGAGCAATATTTTGCACTGTTATACAATTTAATAAATCAGAAACTGATGACATAGTGCTGTATTTTACTTCTTTATCTCTTTTTTTCCAACCAAAAATGCTTTGCTCTGATTAGGGGGTACTTGAATTAAAAAAATGTTCAAAGGGGGTACATCACTGAAAAAAGGTTGAGAACCACTGTTCTAGACAATCAAAACACTTCTGAGAACCCATCATTCACTCTTCTCCACATTCACACATTGACGGTGGTAAGCTACATTTGTTGCCCTGGGATAGACTGACGGAAGGACATTACGACCATGACTAGGATGGCAGAAGCTGGAATCGAACTAGGAACCCTCAAGTCGCTGGCACGACCGAAGCCGCTCTACCATCTGAGTCACCCCGTCCCAAAAATGGGGTAAATATTAAGAAAGTTCTGACATTTTTAACAAAAAATCTTGAGCACCATTGACTTTGTATTGAAGAAGTTGACCAGAAACTAAGTGCATTTTCACCGGTTTTAAAAATCCATAACTTTCTTAACCATTGTCGCAGGAAAATTACACTTATATCACTTTACTCATCTTTGCACGACATGCCCGTTAATATTTTTAAATAATTTACACATACCTACATTGACTTGTGGTAGCTTTCGCATCCATCTTTAAGTACCAAACTGACCTTGACCATAAATACCAATACATGACTGAAAATGATACCGTTTGTCTCAAATCCGCAACCAAACCACGTTAACCCTAAAATCTCACAACACGTCATTCAAAGCTAAATATTTTTTTCCATGTAAGTTCGGATAAAATTGACTACTATTGAAGATTGTTTAGCATGTCCCGGAGCTAGCTTGCAACCCCACAACACAATCCTCCTGCACGCCCGCCAATAATACCACATCCATAACGGTCGCCGTTAAACAATAAAACCTTCATGGCAGCCGCACCTGGTCCAAACGAGGAGCTGTCCGACGGAGTGGGCCCCGCTTTTAGCCCGGGCTAAGCCGCCGCTCACTCTCTGAAGGACTCCGGACGCCATTTTTCCACGCAGGCTGCAGGGTGCTGTGCACACAAGTGACCACTAGGTGGCGGTGGAGCCTCGCGGTGCTCGTAATGTACTTACATGGCCAGTAGAACAAGCCTTTGACGTAATGCAAAATGTCAACAAGAATGATGGATTATTTTCAAAAAAAGTGACACATTTCCTATCCTTTAATTGCGAGTGTACTAGTCTCATTGTATTTATTTTTAAAACCGTGCTTTTTTACTGAAGCTTAATTTTAGTGATATTTCATACTTTGTAATGAATACAGTTGTTCAAGTAGTGCTAATGCTAGCAGTAACCAGTCGAGTGTCTTCCTGATAAAGGTCAGTTTTTCCTTTACTAATGTTTCCTAATTCTTAAATTAGTGTGTCTTTTTTATCTATCCTCCTGAAACACACAGGAATTAAGTGAGTTAACAAGCCACAGTAGTCTTTTTGTTGCCGAAAATTGGAGATGTGGCGTGTGTGTTTGCGAACAATAATAACAATAAGAGGTCGGGTTGCGGGGGCAGTAGCCTAAGCAGAAAATCCCAGACTTCCTTCTTCCCAGCCACTTCGTCCAGCTCCTCGAGTCCTCCCAGGGATGCCGAGGCATTCCCAGGCCTTTTTATTGTGTCCTAATTTTTATTGTAGTTTTAATAACACATACACATGGACATATTATTGTATTATTTGTATATTTTTTCTGTACTTGTGAGCCACAAAGTGTTTTAGGTGAGGGAAAATTCTTAATAGTGAAGCTTTCTTGTTTAATTGCAGCTGCTATTTTATGCTATCCTAACATTGTAATGCTCCTACATTGTAATAAACCGACCAAATAACAATAGTTTGCTTCTCTGTAACATAATCGTTTATCAGATGACCAGTTTTTTTGTTGATGTATAATTCTGAAGCTTATTGTCAATGTATATGGGATATCGCACTGACTTATGGAAGGTTTACAATGAAAACAAAATAGATTTATTATCAGTGTTTCAAAATAATTCTCACCCATGGAGAATATAGGCTGTATAGGTGTGGTACCTATGTGTTAATTTGAATTATTCTAATCCAAATCTTATTTTAATTTTTATATATATATATATATATATATATATATATATATATATATATATATATATATATATATATATATATATATATATATATATATATATATATATATATATATATATATATATATATATATGTGTGTGTGTGTGTGTGTGTGTGCGTGTATGCATATATGGGCTGTCAGATGATTAATTATTTTAATCAGATGAATCACATTTTCAAATTCAGATAAATCATCAATAATCACTGGGTAATGTACTTTAAAGACTGGCTCTACAAAAATAAAAGTATTTTTTTATTTTAGTTGTGCAATGCTTGTTGCAGTGAACTATCTAGTGCTATCTAGGGCTGCAACAACTAATTGATTAAAATCGATTATAAAAATAGTTGCTGATTAATTTAGTCATCGATTCGTTGGATATATGCTATGCGCATGCGCAGAGGCTTTTTTTTTTTTTTTTCAAAAAATTATTATTATTATTTTCTTTAAAATTAAACCTTTATTTATAAACTGCAACATTTACAAACAGCCGAGAAACAAGAATCAAAATAAATATGGTGCCAGTATGCTGTTTTTTTTCAATAAAATACTGGATAGGATAGAAATGTAGTTTGTCTCTTTTATCCGATTATTAATCGATTAATCGAAGTAATAATCGACAGATTAAACGATTATCAAATTAATCGTTAGTTGCAGCCCTAGTGCTAACCAACAGTAGCTATTTACTATGTTACTATGTAACACCTTATTTAGTCTGCTTTTTGTGATGTTGTCGCCTAAAAACTTCAGAAAAATGTGGCAAATGTTATCAATGTTTTTAAGTGTTCTTTCTAACCTTAAAAAAGAACAGGAATTCAACACAAATACTGTATTGATGTTTTATTGGATTTACACCACACAGACTTAAAAGTAGACACGAGATGACAGTAAAAGCACATACTCAGTGATTATTGTCAAATTACTGTACTTTTTTAAATAATTCTAACCAATAGTTGTAATAAGTTATTATAATTACATAAATAAACACCACCAAAGGCTTGCTTATTGTCCATTGTCTGCTCAGTTGGCCACAAGTTAAAGTTACTGAAAATTTATTTACTGTATATTCCAACACGTTTACCCGAACGCGAGCATTTTTGAACCGTAGAAAGAAATTTCTGTATTTCCCGGACCATAGGGCGCACCGGATTATAAAGCGCACTGCCGATGAACGGGTCTAGTCAGGTCTATTTTCATACAAAAGGCGCACCGGATTATAGAGCGCATTAAAGGGGTCATATTATAAAAAAAAAATTCCAAATGGAAAACACTTCCTTGTGGTCTACATAACATATAATGGTGGTTCTTTGGTCAAAATGTTGCATAGATTATGTTTTACAGACCATTTTCAAGCCGCTTTCTGACAGTCGCTTCAGGATGCGCCGTTTTGTGGGCAGTCTTATTTACGTGCCTCACCTTCGGCAGTACACCGGTATGTTTTAGCGCTTTCATGACGAGTTTACTGACAGATATAAGTAAGAACTTTACACTACTTTATATTAGAACTGGCAACAGCGGAGGATGAATGTCCCATAACAAGAAGATAGAGAAAAAGAAGAAGTTTATCGACTACGCGGTTGGCACGGACTACAAAGGCGGATGCGCACGCATTTTTAGGACTTATGCAGATCCCAAATACAGATCAGCAGGTACCAGAAGTTAAGAAAAGTTGCTTTTGCATAATATTGGGAAACAAAACGCCAGATAATACGTCTTACCTTATACACACACCATAATAATACTATGTTGAAGCACAGTACAATCCTTTATAGCTTGCCAAAGTCGTACTAAAACATTTTGATACATTTTTGAGCGTTTTTGTAATGTTCTATATTTGCGATAGAACAAATACAATTTTAGTGTTGTTTACTTGAGTCATATTGCAGTCTACACGTATCTCTTATGTGTGACTGCCATCATATTGCAGTCTACACGTAACTCTTATGTGTGACTGCCATCTACTGGTCACACTTATCATTTCACCATGTACCAAATTAAATAGCTTCCAGGTCGGTAAGCACAACCAAAAACATTCCGTACATTAAGCGCACCGGGTTATAAGGCGCACTGTCGAGTTTTGAGAAAATGAAAGGGTTTTAAGTGCGCCTTAGAGTCCGAAAAATACGGTAATAATGTGATTGTTGTTGGTAAATGACCGATTAGAACATCTCTGTCATTTACGCGCAGGTTTTATTCTGTAATGTTTAGCATTAGAAGTGAGTCTGTCAAACATTAAAACATTGCTACGTCTCAGTCGGGGATAAGAAGGACCGGATTGACCCTTGATTAACACTAACAAAATGAAATTGGTGCACGTTTTTTTCCCTCGGCTACACGCTGCACACTCTCCGTATATTATAAAAATCAGCCGGGTGTTTATTTAAGTACTCATGATGCATGACACAGTCTGCAATGAAAACATGTCGATTCATCTGATTTATCGTGCCTCACCAATCCTCTTTGTAGGACACACAGTCATTTCATTGTCCAGTTGGAGACGTCTCATTCATCACGGGGAATTGTTCAGGGAAAAAAAACACGCTGGCCTCCTTCCACCTCCAGCGTCTCGTTTACGCAGGTAGAATTGATAGAAGTATTCCTGATTGTGATCTATGCTACGGGGTCGCGGAGCGTGACGATAAACTCAAGGCTGGAAGACATGCCGTAGTGCTGTCTTATTGAGGTTATCCATGACGCAGACCGGCCCTTTTGCTCGGATCATTCGAGAGAAATTAAATATACTAAGTGTGTTGTCATTTGAAACAACATTTCATCATCCGTAAACCTCATGATATGAAAAATATGATCGATACCATTCTGAAATACATGGAATTTCACTCATTTGGGGCCTTAGATTGACCACCTTAGCTCACAGTGTGGATACAGTCTAAGAGTGCAGCCAATGAACAGAAGAGGGCGCCATAGCTCAGTGTAAAACGTTTTGTCACTTAATGGGGACTGTCTCTTACTAATAAATGACAAATGGATGTTTAACTCACAGCATATCAAATGATTTATGCAGGTAAACATCAACCTGACATGTAATCCAGATGTACCGTGTGTTGTCATGTGGATGAATTACATTTAATATTCAAATGAAAGCAAACACTTGAACAGAGGGCAGCTTTTCCAGTGTCAGCAGAGCACCAAAGATCTGAATCCTTGTTGTAGAAGCAGACTGTTGAATGCTAGAATCCCACTATGTATTTAAAAAAAAATGCAAATTGTCATTGAAAGGCTACTCTGCTTTATCAGCATTGTGCCCTTGAGCAAGGCAATTAACCCTTCTAGATAATATATATATACAAAAAAACAAAAATATATATAATATATATACACATATATATATATATATATATATATATATATATATATATATATATATATATATATATATATATATATATATATATATATATATATATATATATATATATATATATATATATATATATATATATATATATATGTATGTATATATATATATATATATATATATATATATATATATATATATATATATATATATATATATATATATACACATGTATATATGTATTGTATATATATATGTATATATATATATATATATATATATATATATATATATATATATATAATATATATATATGTATATATATATATATATATATATATATATATATATATATATATATATATATATATATATATATATATATATACATTAGGGGTATATATACATTAGGGGTGTGGGAAAAAATCGATTCAAATTCGAATCGCGATTCTCACATTGTGCGATTCAGAATCGATTCTCATTTAAAAAAAAATCTATTTATTTTTTATTTTTATTTATTTATTTATTTATTTTTTATTTTATTTCTATTTTTTATTAATCAATCCAACAAAACAATACGCAGCAATACCATAACAATGCAATCCAATTCCAAAACCAAACCCGACCCAGCAACACTCAGAATAGCAATAAACAGAGCAATTGAGAGGAGACACGAACACGACACAGAACAAACCAAAAGTAGTGGGAAAAAAAATAATATTATCAACAACAGTATCAATATTAGTTACAATTTCAACATAGCAGTGATTAAAAATCCCTCATTGACATTATCATTAGACATTTATTAAAAAAAAAAAAAAAAAGAACAATAGTGTCACAGTGGCTTACACTTGCATCGCATCTCATAAGCTTGACAACACACTGTGTCCAATATTTTCACAAAGATAAAATAAGTCATATTTTTGGTTCATTTAATAGTTAAAACAAATTGACATTATTGCAATCAGTTGATAAAACATTTTCCTTTACAATTATAAAAGCTTTTTACAAAAATCTACTACTCTGCTTGCATGTCAGCAGACTGGGGTAGATCCTGCTGAAATCCTATGTATTGAATGAATAGAGAATCGCTTTGAATCGGGAAAAAAAAAACGTTTTTTAATCGAGAATCGTGTTGAATTGAAAAAAAAATCGATTTTGAATCGAATCGTGACCCCAAGAATCGATATTGAATCGAATCGTTGGACATCCAAAGATTCACAGCCCTAATATATATATATATATATATATATATATATATATATATATATATATATATATATATATATATATATATATATATATATATATATATATATATATATATATATATATATATATATATATATATATATATATACATTTTTTTTTTTATACAGCCTATACATATATATGTGTATATTAATATAATGAATATATGATGGATAATTAATATAATTGGATATTAAGAGTATGTGATAGTTCGACTCCTACCTTGTTTACTTCCGTGACGATCTCCTTAAAGTTTTGTAATCAACCAGATACATCAAGCAGCTAAAATGTGCCAAACAGCAGTTGGCCTTACAATACGGTGTGCCCTACGGTCCGAAAAATACGGTTCATCTCCATATCTTTCACACATCATAGTCATGAAATGTGTTCCACTGTAGATTTTAGTACTCACCAGTAGCCTGAAGGATCCTACAAGCCTGGCCATTAAAACACGACCACTAAGTGGAAATACCTATAGTCTCATCCTGGGTAATTCCTCTAAACTAGAACTGGGCTTCAATATGCTGAAACCACAGGCGTTAAAAAAGTTGATCTGCCAAAACTTGGTCAACTTGACATTCACAGCTTTGGACATCAAGCCCTGTTGTGAGCATTCTGTGTTGTTAAAGTTATGCGATCTATCTTCATCTATGTCAAAGATGAAGTGCGTCCTTGAGTCAGCAGAGTCCACTTAGCATTGCCTGGACAGCTGCTGATAGCAGTCTTGTTAGCATTAAGTGGCACACTGATTCCATAAAGTACTGTTACGTCCCGCTGTTGTCTTATTATGTGGCTCACGTCAAGGGCCCACCAGTGTGGAGATGTGTTATTGATGAGGCAGGGGTCGAAGATGAAGGGCATCAAGAATCTGTTTTGCCATAAGTAGGTCAACTTGATGGTGGTGGTGAAGATAGTACTGAGTTGTTATTGTTATTGTGACTCTTATTTGAGTCCCGCATGGTGACTATAATAATTGAAAATAAGACATATACTGCACTATATATGACATATATATGATTTAATTTACCACTTAATTTAAGCCCAAAATATATAGAATGTGTTAAAAAAAAAAATTAAAATAAATGTGATGCTTTGAAGCCGCAATTTTTGATGCGCGATGGAGCAAGGGATAACTGTAATTAGGCTGAAATGAGTATTTCCAGTGGGTTTAAAGGGGAACTGCACTGTTTTTTGAATTGTGCCTATCTTTCACAATCATTATGAGAGACAAAAACACACATCTTTTTATTTTTTATTTTATTTTAGGCGGCGTCTTGTCCAGGGTGTACCCCGCCTAGCGCCCAAATGCAGCTGAGAGGCTACAGCAACCCCCTGCAACCCCGAAAGGGACAAGCGGTAGGAAATGGATGGATGGATGGATTTTAAAGATGATAAAAAACGTTTGAAAGATGTGGCTAATGGGAGTCACCGATGTAGCCTTCAAAGTCCTCTAAAACAACTTTAAAACCCTCCATCAAAATTTTTATATACACACTGCAAATCTGTATATAATGTAGTAACAGAAATGTTTATAACAATATGTAAAATGGACAATATTTACCGTATTTTGGTCATTTGAATCATTGCCAGACTAATTCCTCGACGCATTTATTTCCGTTTCCATAGCAGCGCACTTTCGACTTATGGCAACAGATGTGTGTTCCTACTTCCGGATACAAAGGTGTGTGTGTCTTCTAATCATGGCAGATTTGGTAACAGATAAAGAAGACGACTATTTTTGCACAAATGAGGATTCACAACCCTATGTTTTCGAACCTGAATATACAGAGGATGAACTACTGAAGCGAACTACTAGAAGCGAGCACGAAGGAAGAGTGAGACGTTGGAGCAGACGGAAGCCGAGAGAGTGAGGTGAAAGTGACTCGAAGCTGCAAAATGTGGAATTTGAAGCCATGCTGTTTTGACATAAATGGAGTGCTTACCCCAAAAACATCCCCGGCCAGCTCGACCAAAAGCACAACTGTCTATCGAGTGAGTCACACTTTATATTGATCATGATACACGCAGCACGTCATGCGTGTTATTACAACTACAGTACATACGCTGTCAAACTAGCTGTGTACAAACAAAACATGAAGTGTGGGCTAATACTTTACAGATACTGTAATATGATTGTTCATGTTTTTCAGCCAGTACAGATTGGTGTTCCATCGCAATGTGTTGTGCATTACAAACTCAAACACTTTTCGAGTTGACGTAGAAACTAGCTTATGGCCGTAGTTAGCTTTTTACGGCTAATACCGAAGCACGGCGATGTGTAAATACGGTCGAAAAAGTATTCCTCAGTGTTCGCTCTAACAATAACAATGTCGCTACAGTTTGGTTATTACACAGGTTAATGAAGTTTTGTTGACAGTTTTTGAAAGCATTTTTAAAGTGATTTAGAGGTAGAATTGATTGCTCCCGTTAGCTGCATTGCTAGCCACTTAGCGCGAGCCGTTTTTTATATGTTCGAATGCAAAAAAAATCAAAAAACTTTTGTCTTCTTGTCTCTCAAAACGATTGTGAACGATAGGCAAAATTCCAAAAAAAAGTGCAGTTCCCCTTTAAGGGAAGAGAGAGTGAGGTGAAAGTGACTCTAAGACGCAAATGTGGAATTTCAAGCCATGCTGTTTTGACATAAATGGAGTGCTTACCTCAAAAACATCCCCGGCCAGCTCGACCAAAAGCACAACTGTCTATCGAGTGAGTCACACTTTATATTGATCATGATACACGCAGCACGTCATGCGTGTTAGTACAACTACAGTACATACGCTGTCAAGCTAGCTGTGTACAAACAAAACATGACATGTGGGCTAATACTTTACAGATACTGTAATATGATTGTTCATGTTTTTCAGTCAGTACAGATTGGTGTTCCATCGCAGTGTTGTGCAATACAAACTCAAACACGTTTCGTTTTGACGTAGAAGCAAGCTTATCTCTTTCCGTAGTTAGCTTTGTACGGCTAATACCATTGCACGTCGATGTGTTAGACTTAGACAAACTTTATTGATCCACAAGGGACATTTATCAACACAGTAGCTCAGTTACTACACCAGCAAAAAAAAGAGCTCCTCAATGTCGCTACAGCTTGGTTATTATACAGGTTACGGAACGTAAATAAAGTTGTGGAAGTCGCTTCCTAGCGGTCCCACTGACAGACACTTCACAGGAGCCAGGCGTGCAAAGTTGAACAAAGTTTTTAATGTGCATAGATTTTTCTCCAAGTCTTTCTCCCGCAGAACGTGACTTTTCAGTCACGTCCGTATCCTCTCTCCCCTCCTGCTCCCGGCCTCTTACTGTTAAAGACAACAGATGATTAGATTAACACGTACCACCTGTGAAATCGAATCACCTGCCAGCTGTGTCTCGCCGTCAGCACTGCCACGCCCCCGTCTGATGGTGCTCTGTCCTCAGCACCATGGACAGAGGCGGGGACCTTTGCTCCTGCAGGCAGCGCTGGCCCCATCTCCCTCCACAAAAGTATTGACGGTTTTTAATGCATTTTTGTGATTTAGAGGTAGAATTGATTGCTCCCATTAGCTGCATTGCTAGCCTCTTAGAAGGAGACGATTTTGTCTTCTTGTCTCTCATAATGATTGTGAACGATAGGCAAAATTCCCCCAAAAAGTGCAGTTCCCCTTTAAGGGGGACTTATTATGCAAAACACACTTTTCTTACTTATTGGTACCTATTTTTGTGTATTTAGGATCTGCATAAGTTCTGAAAATCTGAAATCACAACAATATGGCCGTCCTTCATACTTCCTCCAAACGAGCCGTTTGGAATTTCCCTAATTTGTGAGTTTTTTTCCAAGTGTGACGCCAGCGGATCTCTCCATAGATTCACCCGAAGAGGCTTTGCACGAGTCCGCCATTGTTATCAATAAGCTCCTTCTTTGTCTCTATCCTCTTGTTGTCTGGCTCGTACATGCGCACGCACCCTCCCTGTTGCCATTTCTCATCCAAAGTTGCGTATAGTTCGATCTTAAATCTGTCAGTAGAGAAGTCGACTCCATACGGAAGCGCTAAAAAGTACAACATGGCTGACGGGGAACAGACGCGGTCGAAGTGAAGGCACGTAAATAAGACCGCCCTGAAGAGACGGTCAGAAAGCGGCTTAAAGATGGTCTGTAAAACATCATCTATGCAAAAAATGGAGCAAAGAACCACCATTACATGTTATAAGGACCAGTGTTTTTCAACCTTTTTTGAGCCAAGGCGCATTTTTTTCATTGAAAAAATCCGCAGGCACACCACCAGCAGAAATCATTAAAAAATGAAACTCAGTAGACAATAAAAAGTCGTTGTCGCAATTGTTGGATATGAATTTAAACCATAACCAACCATGCATCACTATAGCTCTTGTCTCAAAGTAGGTGTACTGTCACAACCTGTCCCCAACATTCCCTCTAAGGTGCGCACCTGCGCAATTGCGCACAGCCAATCTATGCCGCGCAAAAAATAAAATCCCACTCTAAACGAAATAAACAAATTGTTTGTTTTGTATGATTTTGCAATGCAACTGTGAGTAACAGGTGACGAAAGGCGGCCACAACAGATAAAACAATGTTTGTCAACACTTAAATTATTGTAACGTCTGTGGAGAGTGGAGACACTTAAAGGAGGACAGGAATTCCATCTGTCCCTTTATTTAGCAAAATTGTTTGTCGGCCATAACCACACCAAAACAATGTGTAAAATACTTTCATCTAGCAAAACTGGTCGTTGTCTACCGTACAAACCAAGCCAAAAGCAACTCTTTGTCATCTGTTATATCAACAGCAGCCGCTTGCTCTCTCTCTCACCTGCACCAACACATACACTATGGCAATTAGCCACTGGTGCGTTAATGGCCACACAAAAAGTTGGACAACTAAATTTCAGGTCGTTTTACTATGACTCCTCAATCAGTGTGCTTATTCTACTGTCATTTGTTAAGAATGTTATCTTTTGGATTTTAATCATGAAATTGTGTTACAGGACTACATAATTGCTAATAAAAATATTTATTTTACGGACAGAAAGTTAATAAACACTTCATGTCATGCAACATGTGAATGTTTTAAGGGGAACTAAATGTGATCTCTGAAAGGGGTACACAATTTTTCCAAAGCAGGACCCCCACCCAGGCATAAAATACTATAGTGCATAGCTGATTTAAAAAAAAAACAATATCTAAGTGGGCCAAATCACATACACTACCGTTCAAAAGTTTGGAGTCACATTGAAATGTCCTTATTTTTGAAGGAAAAGCACTGTACTTTTCAATGAAGATAACTTTAAACTAGTCTTAACTTTAAAGAAATATACTCTATACATTGCTAATGTGGTAAATGACTATTCTAGCTGCAAATGTCTGGTTTTTGGTGCAATATCTACATAGGTGTATAGAGGCCCATTTCCAGCAACTATCACTCCAGTGTTCTAATGGTACAATGTGTTTGCTCATTGGCTCAGAAGGCTAATTGATGATTAGAAAACCCTTGTGCAATCATGTTCACACATCTGAAAACAGTTTAGCTCGTTACAGAAGCTACAAAACTGACCTTCCTTTGAGCAGATTGAGTTTTTGGAGCATCACATTTGTGGGGTCAATTAAACACTCAAAATGGCCAGAAAAAGAGAACTTTCATCTGAAACTCGAGTCTATTCTTGTTCTTAGAAATGAAGGCTATTCCACAAAATTGTTTGGGTGACCCCAAACTTTTGAACGGTAGTGTATATTACAAAATAATCTCTTGAAATTGACTAGTCACTTGATTATAATAATAAGACATTTAAATTGTTATGTCAGGTTTGAGACAAATGTGCTGCTGGTATGACCACAGTGTGCACGTCTGTATTCCACTGAATGCTCAGGGTGTTTGTGCGTTTGCTCACACACATGAAAAATTAGAGGGAACATTGCCTGTCACATCACGATGTGAGTTATTTTGAGTTTTTTGCTGTTTTCCCGTGTGTAGTGTTTTAGTTGCCTGCTTTGTTTTAGCAATCAAGAATATTTAAGTTGTGGATATCTTTTTTTGTGTGGATATTGTTGTACGGATGTACTTTGTGGACGCCGTCTCTGCGCCACACGCTGTAAGTTTTTGCTATCGTCCAGAATTCTGTTTTTGTTTACTTTGTAGCCAGTTCAGTTTTTGTTTCAGTCTACATAGCCATCCCTGAGCTTTAATGCCTTTTCTTAGGGGCACTCACCTTTTGTGTATTTTTGGTTTAAGCATTAGATACCTTTTTACCTGCACCCTGCCTCCCGCTGTCATCTGCATATTGTGATCACGACAAACCATTGTCGTCTCACACGACGTGTTCCCGACGTCTACAAAGCAATTAGCTACCGGCTTCCACCTACTGATATGGTATGGTATAACAAAGCCGCTGCCTGACCAGGGCTCAGAAAATCTGCAGAGACTCCTCCCACCCCCACCAAGGACTGTTTTCACTGCTGGACTCTAGAAAGAGGTTCCGCAGCCTCCAAAGCAGAACCTCCAGGTTCTGTAACAGCTTCTTCTCTCAGGCCGTAAGACTCTTGAACGCATCATAATAATCCCCTCAATTCCCCCCAAAAATGGATTAACTCGCTGCAATATAAAGACAATATTGCATACATCCATAAACCTGGATGCATATGCAAAAGTGCAATATATGTATCTGTACAGTAATCTATTTATTTATATCTGCACCTCATTGCTTTTTTTTATCCTGCACTACCATGAGCCAATGCAACGAAATTTCATTCTTATCTGTACTGTAAAGTTCAAATTTGAATGACAATAAAAAGGAAGTGTAAGTCTAAGTCTAACATGGTTACTAACACGGCACATTATTTGCAGATTATAATTACTGGTTTGCAAAAAATATTTTTAACCCAAATAGGTGAAACTGTATAATCTCCCATGGCTCACCAGACTGTATCTGGTGGCACAGTGGTTGAAAAACACTGATATAGACCACATGGAAGTGTTTTCAAAGTAAGAAATCAAACCTAATGTGACCCTTTAAATGAAAAAAGTCGTAAATATGTAAAAAGCTATCAACTATTGAGTAGGCCTTTACATTTCACAGTGGCTACATTGATACCAGTCCTCGGGGTTGTGAGGTTCTCAGGAAGAGAACATGAGACCCGTGTTCGGTTCCATATTGAGGATGGGATCGTAACCACCATGGAATTCAGCACAGTCGAGATTGATTTATTATTTGATAGTGTGACTGTGAAACTAACAGGGTCCATATTTCCAAAGCTTTATTGGCTTTAGGAGAAAACACCACTTGGACTTCAGTCCATGTCTTTGTCTGAAGTTCAAAAACATGAATCACAGAGCAGCGAAACATTTCACCAAAAAAAGAAGAAAACAATTTGTCAGCGTGTCTGGGAATTCTAAAAATGCTTTTTCGATTCCGTCGCTGTGATTTGTGTTAGGCAGGAACGTCTATACTTTACGTCTGCTTTCGAGGAGTTTAAACAGGAGTTCTGGAATTCAAACAGCGCCTAAAAGAGTGCCTTGTTGTACTTATTTCCAGTGTTACGTCATTAATTGCACCTCACAAAACACCACAAATACAGCCTCGCAACGGCACGAATAATCTGAATGGCCTGATCAGTACGCGTGTGGGGCGTGGGAGCGTTTCACAAGGGGGGCTCATATTAGTCATGGGAAAAGTGAGGTCAGCTTTAAACAAAGCCCTCCTAACGCACAGTGCATATACTGTGCAACATGACTGGTACAATCACAAACACTTCAGTCTTGCTTGGTAGTCTGACATGTGCTCATTTGTTGAGATAGTTTAATGGGACATTAAGCGTGTTGTGTGTTTTGGCTTTCTCAACAGTGCCTATTCACGCTTCCATTTCAAGCCAAGTCTGCCAAAGGGAAAGAAAGGTATTGATGAAGTCCTATGAAGCTTGCAACAGAATTAGCCAATGTACCTTGTGTTGCCGACCGTCCCCTTGAAACACGGAACCGTCTCGTATTTAGAAACAAAAGTACGCGTTCCATATTTAGATGTCAACGGACGCACTTTGTCCCAGATTTTAATTACCGGTCCTCCGTCGAAATAAACTGCTTTGTCAAAAAAAAAAGCTATTCCTATTAAATCAACAGTGATGAAAACACCAAATGTTGGCTGCCATTATTTGCAAAAATTGTGAACTTCTTCACGCCGTAATTGTCTACATCCGGGGTCCCCAAACTACGGCCCGTGGTAGTCCCGAGTAAAAAAAAAAATTATTATTATTTTTTTAATTATTATTTTTTTAATCTGTCCTTACTAGCCCATCCATCGATCAATTTTCTAACGCTTGTTACTCTCGGGGTCTCCTAGCCGCTGAGGCAAATCATATTGTCTAAAAATGCATTTTCCCATTGACAACGTGACGTCATCATGTGCACGCTCTTTCAGTTAATTAGTGCACGAGGCAAAAGAATGGCGAAATCATTGGGGAAACGTAAAATAGACTCCGAGTGTAGAGTTGTTAAACATCAGTGGACATATGACTTGTTTTTGTTCAGTGTAAGGAAAAGGCAGGTTGTCTAATCCGCAATGAGACAGAATATATATACAGTATATATATATATATATATATATATATATATATATATATATATATATATATATATATATATATATATATATATATATATATATATATATATATATATATATATATATATATATATATACACTACCGTTCAAAAGTTTGGGGTCACCCAAACAATTTTTAAGAACAAGAATAGACTGTCGAGTTTCAGATGAAAGTTCTCTTTTTCTGGCCATTTTGAGCGTTTAATCGACCCCACAAATGTGATGCTCCAGAAACTCAATCTGCTCAAAGGAAGGTCAGTTTTGTAGCTTCTGTAACGAGCTAAACTGTTTTCAGATGTGTGAACATGATTGCACAAGGGTTTTCTAATCATCAATTAGCCTTCTGAGCCAATGAGCAAACACATTGGCTCAGTGATAGTTGCTGGAAATGGGCCTCTATACACCTATGTAGATATTGCACCAAAAACCAGACATTTGCAGCTAGAATAGTCATTTACCACATTAGCAATGTATAGAGTGAATTTCTTTAAAGTTAAGACTAGTTTAAAGTTATCTTCATTGAAAAGTACAGTGCTTTTCCTTCAAAAATAAGGACATTTCAATGTGACCCCAAACTTTTGAACGGTAGTGTATATATACAGGTATATATAGATATACAATACATAAAACGATTCGATTCGATTCATGGGGATTCTCGATTCAAAACAATTCTTGATTCAAAATCATTACTTTTTTAATAACATTGGATGCCAGTTCTATGATTGACTACATTCCTCCATATAATACATAAACAGCTCTGACCAGTTTCTATGTTACTTAAAAGAAAACTGGTTTTGTTTATTAAAATTCTACCCAAACTTTTAGTAAAGTCAAATACCAATAATGCAAAAAGAGAAGTATCCAACACTTCTCTCATAATCCTACTCAGTGGCCTAGTGTTTAGAGTATATTTATAGAGACTATAAAAATGGGACCCATTGCCTCCCTGTTTGGCACTCAGCATCAAGGGTTGGAATTGGAGGTTAAATCACCAACAATGATTCCCGGGCGCGGCCACCGCTGCTGCTCACTGCTCCCCTCACCTCCCAGGGGGTGAACAAGGGGATGGGTCAAATGCACACATTTCACCACACCTAGTGTGAGTGTTACTATCATTGGTACTTTAACTTGAACTTTAACTCATTTCTAAAGTAAATCTGTACAGCAGATATGATCATCAACAATATGATTTGCCTGAATGGCTGGACAGGACAGATTGAAAAATAAATAAATACATAAATAAATAAATCGATCTTAGATTTTTTTTAATCGATTAAGAATCGCAATTAATCTGAAAATCGATTTGTTTGCCACCCTATATATATTCTGCACCAAAAATATCATTGAACAATTTGTTTCCTATCTATTTGTATTAATCCAAAACCTGCACATCTAAATTAATTCTGCCTAAGTGTAATATTATATAAAATATGTGTGCAGATTTTCAGTCATCAGGTCATATATTCCACAAAGGTTGAATGGAAGCAACTCTGCCTCCTTTCAACCTTTTTTCGACATTAAGAAACTCTTTTCAGACAAATACAAGAAATAAATTATGTCGACGAGCCCTGCAAAGTGTCCCTTTTTTATCCAGGGAGTTGGTAACCCCTAAATGTACCTCAAGCATGTAATATTTCTTTTGACCCGTACAAAGTCATCAAAACAGAGCATTAAAGATGGAAGCCTTTTATGGATACAAGAGAGTTGCTTTTGGAAGTAGCTGGTAATGGAAGTGGAATATACCGAGCTCTGAGGAGTCTAGGGATTGTTTGCAAACCGTTCCAAATTAATACACAAAAAAGGGTCAGAGTAAAACTCACAGAGTCCTTTGCCTTAGAGTTGTGTTCTGTTCTGTTTCTGTGATTAAGTTTATTTTAGCGCAGGTATCCCATTTCTCTGCACAAAGTATGTCATCCAGAACACTTTACTAATAGATAACAAACATTTTCCGCTTGTTCGTGGTATTTCCTCAGAAAATGTGCTGTACAGGCTGGTAATTTGCTTCCCTTTCGACTCTAAAGTCACTCAATAAATTCTCAGATTTCAATTTTGGACACAATCGCTTTCTATAAAGCGAGGCTTAAAGAAGAGCAGCTGCGAAAACAGCAGACATGAAGGCAGCAGAACACCATGAATGCCGTTCATCAGTTAAGAACCTTTGTGGATAAGCCTCTCATAGTGGATCAGATCTAATATCTCAAGCCACATTATTAGAAACGTGCAGACATCTGTAATTTCTGTCGACAAGAAATCCAACGAGACTTCAGAAAATAGAATATTCAATTAATATTAAACTACGATGTGTTTTAATTCCCACTCGCACTATATTAGTAAACTGTAAAGTTCTCATATTGTACAACCGGCTGAGAGCCAAGAGCGTTCTGCCGCCTGTGGATTGGGAATGCTAATGCTAAGAACAACACTAACAACAAAGCAGCTGGCTTCTCTTAGCTGTGTGCGCCTTGTTTTGTGCCAAATATTCAAAAAAGTGTGGTTATGTTTCAAATTGTGCACTTCCACACTTACGGACTTAGCATTTTGAGTGAGACACAGAGAAGTATTGCAGTACATTCCCAGCAGTATTGGGGAAATGACTGTTGAAAAGAAGTTACAATGTAGTCTGTAGTTACTCTCTAATTGAATCAACAGAAAAATGTAATTACTCCTTAATGAATGCTAATAGTTACCAAGTAAAGTGTTTGTTGCACGACTTCTTGCGTGTGCCGGTGACAAATGTTTTATCAGATTACCACAGAATGTATCTCTCGGGATGTAAGTGTTAATTGGTTGTGCGACGCAGCTCGTACCTTGAAAAACTTGTATTGTACAACGTCGCTGTCATGATCCGTTGTCCGGATCATGTTTTATTTTAGTTTGACTCCCTTAGTTCTGTTACAGCACCCCTGGGTTTGTAACAACTCAGGTGGGATCACACCTCACTCCTACCCACTTATCCCAAGTGGGCTGGCTCAGGGTGGAGGACAGAGTAAAATAACTTGCACTGAGCCTAGTCTATAAAATCCGCTACACCTCCTTGATACCAAAGGACATGTCAAACTACTTCCATAACGTAAATGACAGCCATAACCACAACACCAGGGGGAGCTCTACTAACTATGTTAAACCCAGATTCCGATCTAACAAAGGTCTTAACTCATTCTCCTTCTATGCCACATCAATATGGAATGCACTCCCAAATGGTGTAAAAGAAAGGGCACCTCTATCCTCCTTCAAAACCGCACTAAAAGAACACCTCCAGGCAACTTCAACCCTAAACTAAGACGCTCCCCCTTCCACATGCCACCTCCCCGGATTGTAAATAATCAAATGTAGATACTTATTCTTATGCTTTCTGATCTCTCTCTCTCTCTATGTCCACTACTTGCTGTACATATCCTACCAAGTCAGACCTACACTGTTTCAATGTCCATTTCTCTGATGATGCAATTGTTGATGACTGAAGTGTTGATATCAACCAAACCTAACACCCCCCCCTCCACATCCCACACCCCGGATTGTAAAATAATGTAAGTAATTCAATGAATACACTCTGATGATTATCTTGTGTGATGACTGTATTATGATGATAGTATATATCTGTACCAAGAATCAATTTATGTGGACGCCGACTTAAACAAGTTGAAAAACTTATTCGGGTGTTACCATTTAGTGGTCAATTGTACGGAATATGTACTGTACTGTGCAATCTACTAATAAAAGTTTCAATCAATCAAAGTTTCAATCAATCAAAAAAAATGGGAGGGTGTTCCATAACTTGGATGCAAATGCGGAAAAACAACGATCACCCCATTTTTTAGGTCTAGTCCTTGGTACTTCCAAAGATTTGTGTAAAGATGAGCGCAGATTCCTTGGTGGGTGGCAAACAGCTAAAATATCAGCCAAGTATACTGGGGCAAGACCACAGATGGCCTTAAAAACAAAAAGAAGGGAGTCTCATTACCCGAGTTTTTGCTCGCAACCCCAAAGCGTAACAATTGGCCGTATCCCGAGGTTCCACTGTACTTTGCACAGGCACGGTGAGGTTAAAATCTTAGATTACGAATTCCAGTGATTGTACAAGAGCATCAAATCTCTTACACGCCAAAAAATTAATCGAATCATTGTACAACCGGTCATTCCTTGTTTCCCTTGTGCACTGCAAGACCTAAAACGCCCAAACCAGCTTCGAAATCAGCCCCGATCAAAGTGGGCTGGCCAACTTTGAGTCAGTCTCAAAATTACCTTATTTAACGGTTCAGTCACAGGAAAGATCAATGGCACTGAAAATAGGAAATTGGCTTAAATCTATTGATTTGTCTTGCAGGATGAAATATTGTAGGAAGGGGAAATTCTGATCTTGGCCTAATCTTGCAGTCACCGTCTACCCTCCCTTATTATGTTTGGCATTAAAGCATACATGCATGGGATGTAACGCTCTCCAAGAAACACTGCTGTCTTGTGAGAAAATACTTTGTGTCGTGTCTCCACTCCCTATTTCGTCTGGGCACCACTGCACACAGTGGCACTAAGGCATTTATTATATCTTTTAGAGTAGATTAATATCCTGGAAACATGAAATGTTTTTACTCTGATAATGTAATATAGATATGAAAACACCAATAGTTACAAGAGCATACCCAATCTGACATGTTGTACAGAGATGTGTCGATTGATAGACCGTGCTGGGTTGTTTTCATAACCCAATTTATGAGTTGCGAGTGTTGGGTTACATTTTTGTGTTATTTTTATGAAGAGCAATCAATTTTTTGGGTTATAAGGGTATTATTTTAACTCAATCAATCATATAATCATGTTTCGTCAAACATATATTAACGTTGTTACCCTAGGGTAAACTGGGTAACACATGGCACACTGACAAAGCCTAACTTATTGTTACTATAACAATTTACAAGGTTAATATGGCTGGCTTCGCTTTCTTCCCCTCCATTTATCTGCTTTCTTTTGTATTTCAAGTTATCATTACATATATGTATTGTTGCATTTGAACAATTGTATTGTTGATAATAGAGGTAACTCAGGGTTTCCCACACATTAATTTATTTGTGGCGGCCCGCCACGAAAGAATTACGTCCGCCACAAATATAAAAAAAAAATAATATCAAATTTTTTTTTTTTTTTTGTCCTGTCCAGCTTCTCAGGCAAATCATATAGTTGATGTAGATGCCCATATAGGCTGTTCAGATCTACTTTACAAAAGAGAAGTGTAGGATACTTCTCTTGTTGCCTTATTTGTATTTGACCACTACTGTTTTCTGTTTATTTGTTACTGACTGTGGCAGGACACCTCTGCCTCTGTTTCACTTTATGTTGCTGGTAAATAATATGGTTGTAGTAGTAGGCTAAAGTTAAATTATTTAGTATGCACTAATTAAAGGGGCAGAGCTTTAAGAGACATTTTAGCTTATATATTTTATAAGATATATTTTTTGTAAGAACCACAATTAATAAATATATTTCAGTGAATAACTTATTGTTCAAATCTGTTTATAAATATGTACATAAAGTGTTGTAATTATATTGTAAAATGGATGGATGGATGGATGGATGGATGGATGGATGGACGTTTAAAACAAAACTTATTATTAATTAGTAAGTATACATTTTTTGAGCCTTTTTAGAGAAAATCATATCATTGTAGTAAATTATGCAAATTACTCGATGATGTCATGGTGACCACGCCCATAGCCACGCCCCCACCGCCACAGGTATCTTGGCAGTTAATGGGAAACACTGTAACTTATTGTTATTATTCATTATCAATAGTACTATTTCTATTGGCATATCTATTGCTCCATTTGTAGTGTAATAATGTTCATTATCATTTCTGTATTATTATTTATTTCACTAACTGCTTTTTTTTTATCACTTTAACTATCACATTTGTACATAACTTATTTGCTGATGTTGTTCTATTGCTGTTGTTGTGTTTGCTGTTGTTGTTTTTGTCTCTCTGTCTTATCCCCCTCTTGTCCCCACAATTTCCCCCTCTGTCTTCCTTTTTTTCCTTTATCCCCTCCTGCTCCGGCCCGGCTGCACCAAATAATAATATAAATCAGTTTAATAAAGTAAAATACAAATAAGGCAACAAGAGAAGTATCCCACACTTCTCTTTTGTAAAGTAAATGTATACAGCCGATATGGGCATATACATCAACTATATGATTTGCCTGAGAAGCTGGACAGGACAAAAATAAATAAAATAAAATAAAATATATATATATATTTTACTAAATTGCTGGGTTTTCAAAACTATGAACCATTTTTGGGCTGCTTTTTCAATGAGTAACGCATTTTTGGGTAAAAGGCTTTTTTTTAATTAAAAAGGACCTTTTTTTTTGACGGGAATTTTTATTAAGGAGTAATCTCATTAAGATTATTTACAATCACACATTTTATGTAAATTAAGGTATTTGAGCATGCTGTATAGAACTACTAATGTCATGATCCGTCATGTTTGTTTAGTTTTAGACTCCCTCAGTTCCTGTTTTGAGCACCCATGGGTTTGTGTTTTAGTTGCCATGACTGCAGATTGTTTTCGCCTGCCTCTGATTAGTGTTCGGGACGCTCACCTGCTCCTGGGCACTAATCGGAGAGCTACTTATGTCATGTCCCTCATATCTTGCTTTTGAGTATATTTTAATGAAATAAAAATAGTTTTGATCAGTAGTTGGGAAGGAGTAAGACAAACCAGCAGTAAAATTGATCATTTTTAACCAATTATTGGGTCAAGGAGCGCTAAATTGTGCAACCCAATATTTGGGTTCGGAATAACCCAACCATGTAGTGAGCATAACTCAGCTTTTGTGTTAAATAAATTAGACCCAATAGTTGGGTTATGAATCAACCAACATTGAGTTAGCATAACTCAACTTTTGGGTAAAAAAATGTAACCCAATAGTTTGGTTGGGAGTAACCCAACATTAAGTTATAATTAAACTTTTTGGTTAAATAATTCAACGCAAAAGTTGGGTTGAAAAAATTAACCCAAAATGTTGATTTCAAAAAACTCAAATAAGGGGTTTGTACTTTTCTGAACTAGCAGTTGGGTTAAAATTGGGTTATTTTTCAACCCAACATTTTTTAGTGTGTGTGACTCTTCATTGATCAGTGTAATGCATGGGGCTCATCCGGCTTCAGAACCTTAGGATCATGGCTCGATTGATAGTGTAATAGTTCAAATAGCTGACTTTTACAAGATCAGGTGAATAGCTGAGTGATTGCGACCAGTTAAAGGCCTACTGAAATAATTTTTATTTATTTAAACGGGGATAGCAGATCTATTCTATGTGTCATACTTGATCATTTCGCGATATTGCCATATTTTTGCTGAAAGGATTTAGTATAAAACAACGACGATAAAGATCGCAACTTTTGGTATCTGATAAAAAAAAGGCTTGCCCCTACCGGAAGTAGCGTGACGTAGTCAATTGAACATATCCGCAAAGTTCCCTATTGTTTACAATGATGGCCGCCAGAAGTGAGAGAGATTCGGACCGAGAAAGCGACGATTTACCCATTAATTTGAGCGAGGATGAAAGATTTGTGGATGAGGAAAATGCAAGTGAAGGACTAGTGGGGAGTGGAAGCGATTCAGATAGGGAAGATGCTGTGAGAGCCGGGGGTGACCTGATATTCAGCTGGGAATGACTACAACAGTAAATAAACACAAGACATATATATACTCTATTAGCCACAACACAACCAGGCTTATATTTAATATGCCACAAATTAATCCCGCATAAAAACACCTAGGTGTTTGTTATGCCAGCTCCTAGCTCCTAGCTACTAGCTCGAGCTAGTTATAGCTCGAGCGGGTTATATGGACGGGATCCCGTATATATAACCCGCCAATACAATTCAAACACCTGCACAACACACACACTCACTCAGCCCAAAGAACCGTTCACCTAACCCAAGGTTCATAAAGCTTATATATTTAACCAAAGTTACGTACGTGACACGCACGTACGGGCAAGCGATCAAATGTTTGGAAGCGCGCGGGTGGGACCTGATATTCAGCTGGGAATGACTACAACAGTAAATAAACACAAGACATATATATACTCTATTAGCCACAACACAACCAGGCTTGTATTTAATATGCCACAAATTAATCCCGCATAACAAACACCTAGGTGTTTGTTATGCTGGCTCCTAGCTCCTAGCTACTAGCTCGAGCTAGTTATAGCAAGCGATCAAATGTTTGGAAGCGCAGCTACGTACTCACGGTATCGCGTCTGTGTATCCAAATCAAAGTCCTCCTGGTTAGAGTCTCTGTTGTCCGAGTTCTTCGATCTTGACTGCATCTTTCGGGAATGTAAACAAACACCGGCTGTGTTGTGTTGCTGACTTCCCTCGCAAAATATCCGCTTCGCACCGACAACTTTCTTCGTTGCTTGCTCAGCTTCTTTCTCCATAATGCAATGAACAAATTGCAACACATTCACCAACACAGATGTCCAGAACACTGTGGAATAATGAGATGAAAACAGAGCTATTTCGTATTGGCTTCAATGGGGAAGCCATACCTCTGTTAAACTGGCTACGTCACGCGCATACGTCATCATACCGAGACGTTTTCAAGCGGAAGTGTGGCGGGAAATTTAAAATTGCACTTTATAAGTTAACCCGGCCGTATTGGCATGTGTTGCAATGTTAAGATTTCATCATTGATATATAAACTATCAGACTGCGTGGTCGGTAGTAGTGGGTTTCAGTAGGCCTTTAATGAAAGAATGAAAGACACCATCTTTTAAGGCTTATATGTGATGAATATCCATGAATTGTCTCTTCATATTCACAAGGTCCTTGTTGCGTTGTCTCAAAACAAATCAATCAGCTATGATTGTCCGTGTTCACGTTGCCTTTTTGATACATAGCAATCCTGGGACGCTATGCTATGAGCAGCATGGAGAATGACATCAGATTAAGATGAGTACATCCTTAGAAAGTGTTGATAATGAGATCATGTAATGACATCATTGCCACATCCCTGCATTTTAGAAAACAAGCATAGGTCAGATGATGATCGTGTACATGTTTTAATAGTTACTGGTGAATTTTCAGGAGCAAAACTGTGAGATAAAACCACAAACAACTGTTATTAGATTGCTTCATGCATCAAAATTTGGAAACGTAGAATCAAACATGGCTTTTTTGGTTGTTCCGAGCTGAAACGCATTAAATGAACACATATCAAAATGGATTAAATACCACAAACATCTATCAAACTCCTAAGTCAGTAATCGTGTAAAACATCACATAACAACACAACTTAACTCACGGTGCGAACAAAACATGTGAATTAAGGTAATGATACAAAGATTCATAGCACAACTACTAATACTACGGGGCATGTGAACAACATTTGGTATTGACCTTGACATGTTTCAACTGTCGTCTGCAGTCTTCTTCAGAAAAGTCACCTGACCACTGTGAGGTATCGGCCAATTATCTCTCCTTATAGGCGTGGTATCAATTGTCTGATTGATAGTGTCTTTGGGCCGCTTCCTTATTTCAATCGTCTCCATAATTCATTGTATTTGTTGGTTTCTGTCACGATGATTTTGGTGTTATTTATTTTGCAATGATCTGAAATGGCTGATTTTAAGATTTCCTTTTGTTTGGATGTTTGTTTCACTCTTTCAGTCGTCTGTTTTTCTTTACGATTTTCTTTCTTTCTTGTGTTGCATGTCCTGCCTGTGTCTCCGATGTGAAGTATGTTTCTCTGCATGGCTTAAGGAGGTGATCGGAATAAGAAATCGGACCAAGGAGACCAACCATTGAGACGAGAGAGCAGACTGCAGACCCCTGTTGAACCATGTCAAGGTAAAATATTCCTTCTATCTAGATCTGGGTGATATGGCCTGAAAATAAAATCTCGGATTTTTTCAAATTAATTCAAACATATTTCCCCCATTTTTCCCCCCTCCTTTAAAAAAAAAGAATGAATACAAAACAACAGAGATAATTCATAACAGGTTTCACTTTTAGTTGATGAAAAACTGATAGTTTAAAATGCTTGTGTATGAAAATTCTGTGTAAAAAAAATTTGTGCAAAAAAAATTTAATGTTTTAAAATTCCATGTAAAAGAATTTTGTGTATAAAAATACAGTGCATAAATATTCAATGTATACACAAATCAGGGCAGAAAATTGGTGTTTTGAATTTCAGTGTAAAAAATCATTGTAAAAAATGTTTTTAAATTCAATGTGAAGAAAGCTTGTATATACAAATTAAGTGTAAAAACAAAACAGTGTAAAAAAAAAATTCAGTGTTTTAAAATTCGATGTAAAAAAAATGAGTGTATAAAAATTGAGTGTAAAAAAATCTGTAAAAAAATTATGTGTTTTAAAAATTCAATGTAAAAGAATTTAGTGTATAAAAAAATAATTGTATTGTATTCAATGTATATACAAATCAGGGCAGAAAATCTGTGTTTTAAAATTATATGTAAAAAATAAAGTGTAAAAAATCGGTGTATGAAAAGTCAGTGTAAAAAAATAACCCTCTTACTCTTATCAAAATTAAATTTTTATAAAGTTGGTTATTTTTATAGCAAATGTAAATTAGACTTTGTATGAATCAGTTAAAAAACCCAAAACTAAACAGATGAAATGTTACATAATTCTGGCATACTGTATTTACTGTAATTGACCAATATGCATTGTCCTAATCAATTAAAGTTATTCAATATAGAGCATCCTATGGGAGGCAAAACCTCTGTCTTGAATAAAATACTTTTTTTGCATAGAGCGATCTTTACAGTTTTAATGGGTGGATAAATGCAGACTTTTTCACTGTTTGGGCACCACATCTTTTGTGATCGTTTTCCACTGTGCTCCTTGTTCATCATACATGATACCTTGTGTAAATGATTCCACCACAGTAAGCTGCTTTTTAGCGTGAGTTTGTGTGTTTGTTGTTATGTTTTTGTTGTCCTCGTAAAAAGTTGCATTCCCCCCACTCGGCTGGCTGCTTTGGTTTCAAATGCTGAAATGAATTTGTTGTAGGGTTGTACGGTATACCGGTATTAGTATAGTACCGCGATACTAATTAAAGTTAAAGTTAAAGTACCAATGATTGTCACACATAATGACTCATATCCGGTACTATACTGCCTCTAAAAATTAGGTAAAATTTGGGTATCGGATTGATACCCAAATTTGTGGTATCATCCAAAACTAATGTAAAGCATCCGAATAACAGAAGAATAAGTGATTATTACATTTTAACAGTAAATGAACAAGTAAATTAATAATTAATTTTTTACCACTTTTCCTTAATAATTTTGATAAAATAATAGAATGGAAAATGACACGATATATTACTGAATTACTCAGCAGCTAAATTAGGAGCTTTTGTTTGTTTACTTAATACTAAAGGACAAGTTGTCTTGTATGTTCACTATTTTATTTAAGGACAAACTTGCAATAAGAAACATATGTCTAATGTACCCTAAGATTTTTTGTTAAAATAAAGCCAATAATGCAAGTTTTTTATGTCCCCTTTATTTACAAAAGTACAGAAAAGCAACGGTACCGGTACCAAAATATTGGTATCGGGACTACACTATTTGTTGTGCTGCTGTGTTTTTTAGATAAACTTTGCAGCGTGCAGTCATTTGTTCCACACATGTTGCCGCAAAACAAAACCAACAACAACACTTTTCTTTTCTTTGGAACAAACCTATTACTCTTGTTCGCGTCAGCATGTTTTGCTAAGTGTGTGAATTTCCACTAAGGAAATAAGGGGGTGGGAGGAAGCTACAGAAGCTCCTGGGGGGGAAAAAACATAGATTTTTAAAATCTCAAATCTACCAATAAAATTGATTTATTGCCGAGGCCTACTTCTATCACATCGAAGTCTAGTCTGACTAGAAGAAACTGAAAAGTATATTCAATAAGAAGACATCATGAACCCTTTTGAGCTAACAACATGTCATTTTAGCAACTGTGTATAAAAGGTGGGAAGTCGGAATCACGCCAAGCAGTGCTACAAGTATGTAGGAAAGAATCCGTTACAGCCCTAGTTTAAAACATAACGTACATTCTCCAAGGTTGTCTGCACTTCAACAAAGTAATGACGATCATCTTTGTTCTTGACAGTGTTGAGAGCTCCCCATACAAAAAAACCAAAAAACTGCGTGTAGTGGCGCAGCCAAAAATGACGCAATAGAGCATGTTTTCATTGGGTGTTTAGATTTGTTGACAGAAGATAGAGAACACTGAGATTTACATCACATTAAAAAGTCCAACTGGCCAGCAAGTACGCAATTTCATGCAAATGAAGGTCAGTGAGAGTATACTGTACTTGATATTAGGGGATCTACACTGTATCGTACTATACTAGGGTATACAGTGACACCTCGGGATAAGAGTGCCCCCGTTTACCAGTTCTTTGGGATACCAGGCCAGCAGGCACTAGAGAACATGTTGAGTTGGGTCCTGACGTTGAGCAACTCAGACCTAACGTTAAAACAACATGCTTTTTGGATGACGTTTAATCAATGTTGGGTTCTGACGTTGATTTGACCATTGAATTTTGGTCATTTCCCAGCCAATATTCTACAACACAAATACAACGTTGAAACAACATTGTCATGATCTGTGGTCTGGATCATGTTTTTGTTATTTTCTGTTAGTTTTAAGACTCCATTAGTTCCTGTTTTTGTGCACCCTTGTTTGTTGTAGTTTCCATGACGACTTATGATTTTCACCTGCCTCTTGCGTTCGGGACACACCTGTCTCTAATCAAGAGACCGGTATTCATTGCTTGGGTCATGCGATTGTTTGCTTCATGCCTTGCCAAGTAAGTTTTGTTTGTTCATGCCACAGTTAGCGAGTTTTTGCCCTGTCCATAGTTTATGCTAAGTGTTAGCTTTTGTTTCCTGCGCTAAGTTGTGCCTTCGCCTTGTGCGCATTTTTGTTTGTACCTATTTGAGAGTCAAGATTAAATCATGTTCCTACCTTCACGCCTTGTCCGTCCGGAAAAGTCAGTTTGCATCCCGGGAAAACAAACTTCGCAGCAAGCTGCGACCCCCCCCCCCGTTATGACAAACATGCTTTTTGACAACGTTTTTTCAATGTCAGGTTGTGACGTTGATTTGACCATTGAAATTTGGTCATTTCCCAACCAACAACCTGAATACAACGTTAGACATCAACGTTGACTCAATTTACAAATACCGGTACAACTATTTTGCTGCGTTGTATCAAAGTCAGTTCTAAAGACTTGAATGTATAATCAACATTGTATCAATGTCTTGGGCCTGCCGGGATTTGTCTCTCGGCCTATTGTTATGTTTTAGGTTGCAAAAATTTGGGTAGCGACTATTACAGTGGTATTACAGTGAACCACATGAGATCCAATCAAAACGTCTTACTTATCTGCTAGCATTAGCTGATAGCTAGAGATTGACGTAACTTTGTTTTTTCAACCATGCTAACGAGTGTGAAGGACAGTACTGAAAATAAGAAGTGGGTGATATTCATTGAATTAGAATTAGAATTTTAAAAATACACCAATATTTTGACACAAAATGAACTTTTAGCGTTAGATTGTCACATACAACCATTTTCAAATGTCTATTAATTGCTTAAAATGTTGTATCTGCAGTCCCGTCCGAGTGTATTTGATAGAGAAATGTTCCAACAAGCACACCAGTTGGACCTTATCACTGACCGTATGTCGACCCCCCCGCCACATTTCGGTTAAACACCCACGGTTGAGGTAAATGAGCATGTGCGGTGAAGATCAATTGTGTGAATACATGATTAATGCAATGTTTTTTTTTAATGATTAATCACATGTATTAACACAATAACTTTGTCAGCCTAATTTAGAACGCAATTAATCCGCCTTGTCCCAGTGTTGCACTGCACTCATTGAACGTTACATTATTGCACAACCGTAGGTGTAAATGAAGGAATGTTCCAGACGAAAAATAATAAAGTGGGAGCAGCCTTCTTCCGCCAGGTCTTCTTCCACCGATGTGACGTTGACTGGAAGCTATTCAGACTTCACCTCACATCTAATAACACACAAAAAGGTATCCACAGACTGCTGCAGTTTTTCCTAACAGGCACTACTGAGGTCAGCTTTAAATTTCCAAACAAATGGCAACCAAAGTGCACGGGCTGTCGTCACGCCACTAAAAAGTTGACATTTTTAGAAAAGGTCTTTTCAAGATATGATGGATGCATTTGGGTGAATTCTATCAGGGGAATTGAGCTTGAATATTTTGTTCCCTGTTTGTATCCCAAGCTTTCTCACTATTTCCATGGGAAACCAAGTTATTTTGGAGACAATCAAAGGTTTTGTGTGCATTGCTGTTGGCTTTTGAGGAGGCTTAAGCAAAAAGTAGAATTTACATGACATTTTGATGGTATGTTTTGTTGCAGAGCAAAAAGGTACAAATGCAGGATTTTCCTTGATTGTTCCAATAATGATTCATTAATGTTCAGTTGATAAATTAAATCAGGGTTATCCAATATATAAATAAATATATATATATATATATATATATATATATATATATATATATATATATATATATATATATATATATATATATATATATATATATATATATATATATATATATATATATATATATATATATAAATTAGATTATCCCAAAAAATAGTGCTCGATACTGTGGTAGAGCGCAATATATGTATGTGTGGGAAAAAAATCACAAGACTACTTCATCTCTACAGGCCTGTTTCATGAGGGGTTCCCTCAATCATCAGGAGATTTTAAAATCTCCTGATGATTGAGGGAACCCCTCATGAAACAGGCCTGTAGAGATGAAGTAGTCTTGTGATTTTTTTCCCACACATACATATATATATATATATATATGTATGTATACTGTATGTGTGTATATATAATTATGTATACTGTATGTGTGTATATATAATTATATATAGCCTATACATATATGTGTGTATATATTATATTATTATAATGGATATATGATTAATAATTAATATAATTGTATATTAAGAGAATGTGAAAGATTGACTCCTACCTTGTTTACTTCCGTGACAATCTCCTTAAAGTTTAACAGCGAAAATGTGCCACACATGGATAAGTGTGGCTAATGTTTTGCATTTTTCCATCATGCTTTGTAATGGATTTAAATGGGTATAAATGTAAACATTTTTATGGTGCATGGACATTTTTTTTAATAATATCCGCAAAGTTCAGTGAGCAGGTTGTGTTATGTGTGACCATGTTTGTTGACATTTTGTCTTGGTTAGATTTTTTTTTCTTCTCACCATGACTAGGGAAGCTTGTTTGCATTGGGTCATATAAGTAATGCTTCGCAGAGTTTTATTCAGAGTATGATAAATGGTAATTGACCTGATTTACGAGCATTGTCAATTTGATGATGACAAAATGGAAGTATTAAAAGTAATCTTTTAAAATGAATGTAATCTCCCTGCGGGCAAGATTCCTTAACTCCTGACGTTTTGTGGGCCATACTGAGTATGTCGGCGCGTCGCACTAGACTTATAGTTTGGCCACCCCTGCATTAAATAATATGACAGTACCCTGAAAAGTTGGAATAAAAAAAGGAAAGTCGCCTTGTATTAAAATTAGGATTCTGCAGCATAGGGACAGTGATGTGGTCAATTAATTAGACCTGAAACAGATGTTGGCAACAGGTGACTTCTGTCATGATTTGTACAAAAGCAGCAACCATAAATGGTCTTTGAGAGCAAAAGAAAGCTCAGTTTGTGCAGTAATTCCTTTAATGCCACAGAAGATTTGAATATTTCACCATCTGCAATGGTGTAATGGAGGAATTCGAAGAATCCTGGGGAATTAAGGGTTGTGCAAGCCTGAGCTGATCACCTGTTCTTGCACAAGGAGAAAAGACTCGTCTACTCTTTGAAACTTTGAAACATCTGGGCCTCGAAAGACCGGACACAGAACTAGGAATGATCTGAAAGAGACACCTTCTCTGTCATGGTTTCAATAAGTTGTATTCAATGCGGTGATGTAATGTCTAAGGGTTACCGATATTGAGCCGATACAATATCAGCACAAATCATACATAATTTATCTATTTTCTTGTGTAGAATTAAAAAAAAGAGAGAAATTACTCAAACAGACAACAATGAAAAACACAAATATTTTTGTTATTGTTATTATTATTATTATTACCGTATTTTTTGGACTATAAGGCACACTTAAAATCCTTTCATTTTCTCAAAAATCGACAGTGCGCCTTATAATCACGTGCGCCTAATGTACGGAATAATTCTGGTTGTGCTTACCGACCTCGAAGCAATTTTATTTGGTACATGGTGTAATGATAAGTGTGACCAGTAGATGGTAGTCACACATAAGAGATATGTGTAGACTGCAATATGACGCCAGTAAACAACACCACAACTTTAAATGATCCATTGAAAATAAAGACTATTACACACGGCACTCAAAAATCTGTCAAAATGTTTTAGTATGGCTTTGAAGCCGCATCGCTTGATGGATTGTCGGCCCATTACAGCTACCGTCCATTACAGCTACCGTAGTCAGAGATACAAGTATTACTATGGTGTGTGTATAAGGACCGCGAAATGGCACCCGTTAGCAGACATATTATCTGGCGTTTTGTTTCACAATATTATGCAAAACCAACTTTTCTTACCTTCTGGTACCTGCTGATGTGTATTTGAGATCTGCATAAGTCCTGAAAATTTGTGCACGTCTGCCACTACAGTACGTGTCGATGCCGTAGTCGATTAGCTTCTTCTTTTCTCTATCTTCTTGTTATGGGACATTCACCCTCTGCTGTTACCATTTTTAATATAAAGTAGCGTAAAGTTCTAACTTATGTGATCGCTATGGAAGCGCTAAAAACTACCAGTGTAGCGGGTTTACATTATTCCCCCACGGAACTTTAGTTGATAGACAGTTCCGGTCGGACGGTTTTTCACTTGTTGTTGTACTAGTGAGCGACGGATGAGGAGATGCTGCTCCGTTGTTTATTTAAGTAAAGTCTGAATGTCATTAAAACAGTTAGCTCCATCTTTTGACACTTCTTCCACTCCCGTCCTTGCACGCTACACCGCTACAACAAAGATGGCGGGGAGAAGACGCTGCCGAAGGTGAGCCACGTAAATAAGAGCGCCCACAAAACGGTGCATTGATTGATTGATTGAGACTTTTATTAGTAGGTTGCACAGTGAAGTACATATTCCGTACAATTGACCACTAAATGGTAACACCCGAATAAGTTTTAAGGATATGGACAGCAAGTAGTGGACATAGAGAGAGAGAGAGAGAGAGAGAGAGAGAGAGAGAGAGAGAGAGAGAGAAGAGAGAGAGAGAGAGAGAGAGGAGAGAGAGAGAGAGAGAGAGAGAGAGAGAGAGAGAGAGAGAGGATCAGAAGGCATAGGAAAAAGTATCTGCATTTGATTGTTTACATTTGATTATTAGCATTTGATTATTAGCAATCCGGGGAGGGTGTTAGTAGTTAAGGGTTGTAGCTGCCTGGAGGTGAACTTTTATTGCGGTTTTGAAGGAGGATAGAGATGCCCTTTCTTTTATACCTGTTGGGAGCGCATTCCACATTGATGTGGCATAGAAAGAGAATGAGTTAAGACCTTTGTTAGTTCGGAATCTGGGTTTAACGTGGTTAGTGGAGCTCCCCCTGGTGTTGTGGTTATGGCGGTCATTTACGTTAAGGAAGTAGTTTGACATGTACTTCGGTATCAGGGAGGTGTAGTGGATTTTATAGACTAGGCTCAGTGCAAGTTGTTTAACTCTGTCCTCCACCTTGAGCCAGCCCACTTTGGAGAAGTGGGTAGGAGTGAGGTGGGATCTGGGGTGGAGGTCTAGAAGCATCCTGAAGAGACTGTCAGAAAGCGGCTTGAAGATGATCTGTAAAACATAATCTATTCAACATTTTGACCAAAGAACCACCATTACATGTTATGTAGACCACAAGGAAAAAACCTGACTAAACTGCTCATCGGCAGTGCGCCTTATAATCCGGTGTGCCCTATGGTCCGGAAAATACGGTAATACAGTTGCTTTGTTTATTATTATCCTCCCACTTCGATCGCATATATTAAGTTAAGTTAAAGTACCAATGATTGTCACACACACACTATGTGTGGTGAAATTTGTCCTCTGCATTTGACCCATCCCCTTGTTCACCCCCTGGGAGGTGAGGGGAGCAGTGAGCAGCAGCGGTGGCCGGGAATCATTTTGGTGATTTAACCCCCAATTCCAACCCTTGATGCTGAGTGCCAAGCAGGGAGTTTAATGGGTCCCATTTTTATAGTCTTTGGTATAACTCGGCCGGGGTTTGAACTCACAACCTACCAATATGAGGCCCTTACCATGCATGGAAACTCACCTATTTTTGCAGGCGCATCAGGAATTGATATTGATATTTTTTGGGGCCTGAACATGAAATTTGAAACTTGACTCAATAGAGCCCCCTAAAAATTTGAAAAAAATTACACCCTGGTACCAGATTTGCGTATCATCATGAAAATCGATGGACACGTCGATCATGAGAGGACACAAAGTCTAAGAATCCTTTTTTGAAAATAAACCGGAAGTCGGCCATATTAGTTAAAAACTAGTCCTACTTTAAAGGCCTACTGAAACCCACTACTACCGACCACGCAGTCTGATAGTTTATATATCAACGATGAAATCTTAATATTGCAACACATGCCAATTCGGCCGGGTTAACTTATAAAGTGCAATTTTAAATTTCCAGCGAAACTTCCGGTTGAAAACGTCTATGTATGATGACGTATGCGCGTGACGTCAATGGTTGAAACGGAAGTATTCGGACACATTGCATCCAATACAAAAAGCATCGCAAAATTCCACAGTATTCTGGACATCTGTGTTGGTGAATCTTTTGCAATTTGTTTAATGAACAATGAAGACTGCAAAGAAGAAAGTTGTAGGTGGGATCGGTGTATTAGCGGCTGGCTGCAGCAACACAACCAGGAGGACTTTGAGTCGGATAGCAGACGCGCTATCCGACGCTAGCCGCAGACCGCATTGATGATCGGGTGAAGTCCTTCGTCGCTTTGTCGATTGCTGGAACGCAGGTGAGCACGGGTGTTGATGAGCAGATGAGGGCTGGCTGGCGTAGGTGGATAGCTAATGTTTTTAGCATAGCTCTGTGAGGTCCCGTTGCTAAGTTAGCTTCAATGGCGTCGTTAGCAACAGCATTATTAAGCTTCGCCAGGCTGGAAAGTATTAACCGTGTATTTACAGGTCCATGGTTTAATAGTATTGTTGATTTTCTGTCTATCCTTCCAGTCAGGGGTTTATTTATTTTGTTTCTATCTGCAGTTAAGCCCGATGCTATCACGTTAGCTCCGTAGCTAAAGTCCTTCGCCGATGTATTGTCATGGAGATAAAAGTCACTGTGAATGTGCATTTCACGTTCTCGACTCTCATTTTCAAGAGGATATAGTATCTGAGGTAGTTTAAAATACAAATCCGTGATCCACAATAGCAAAAGGAGAGAGTGTGGAATCCAATGAGCCAGCTTGTACCTAAGTTACGGTCAGAGCGAAAAAAGATGCGTCCTGCACTGCACTCTAGTCCTTCACTCTCACGTTCCTCATCCACGAATCTTTCATCCTTGCTCAAATTAATGGGGTAATCGTCGCCTTCTCGGTCCGAATCGCTCTCGCTGCTGGTGTAAACAATGGGGAAATGTGAGGAGCCTTTCAACCTGCGACGTCACGCTACTTCCGGTACAGGCAAGGCTTTTTTTTATCAGCGACCAAAAGTTGCGAACTTTATCGTCGTTGTTCTCTACTAAATCATTTCAGCCAAAATATGGCAATATCGCCGTTTAAATAAAAAAAATTCATTTCAGTAGGCCTTTAACAAACACCTTCAAAGGACTTTGAACAAATGAGCCGCAGTTAAAATGAAAGAGCAAGTTATCCATCCAATTGTACACCGTAAAAATGACAGTATATTTTGCTGTAAAGTTTACAATGTCTTTAACAGCATAATGCTGTAAATTGGAAAACAATTTCACCACTCTTTTTTTTTTTTTACTGTAAAATGTTGGCGACTGAGCTGCCAGGTTTTTTTTACCGTAAAATTCAAGGTTGTTGTTTTTACTGTTGTATTACTGTAAATGGAAAAAAAAAAAACGGTACCACAGGATTTTTTTCAGTAAAAACTGTCTGTTCAGTTGCCAGAATAAAAAAAAAAAAACAGTGGTTCTGTTTTTCCATTCACAGTAGTATGTTGTAAAAAAGGCCGCCGATTTCACAGTAAAATTCTGGCAGGAGTATACCGTAAAAAAAGTGGTACTGTTTTCCCATTTACTATAATCTGTTGTAAAAACACTGTATATTTTACAGTAAAATTCTGGTAACCGAGTTGCCATTTACTATAAAATCTACAGATTAGTTTTTTCCAGTGTACTTGAAAAATATATATAATAATCAAATTCATATATCATTCGCTGTTACAAGTGGCCTTTTGAGGGCAGCCATAACTACGTAGTGGCCCCCAATGAAAAAGAGTTTGACACTCCTTCCCTAACCTATTTATTATCAACCATCTTGTATCGACTTTAAGTTCAAGTTAAAGTGGAGTGGTAATAGTTTTTTTGGGTGAATTTATTAAGTTAAGCTCATGACGCAGTAAGTTGAATAATGCGGACACGCTTGTTACCGGATGCTTTCTAATGTATATTACTTACAGACTTTGTATGTGTAAGTAATATAAATATAATTATTTGATACTTGTTTATATTTGGAAATATGCTGTTTTACACTGCAATGTTCAATTGATTATTACGTACGTCTAGCTTGTGTGCTATTGTGTGCTTCGCTGTTGTGTAGCTGCCAGCCCGTAGAAGCCTATAGCCGACCATGTTTACCTTTTGTGAATGACTTGACTCAAATAGGAGAAATTGTGTGCTAATTGATGGACATTTTGATGTTAACTGGCTGTCTCAAGTAGGACATTTTATTGGACATTTTAGGTGCAAGCCGATATATAATCCGATACTTGTTATATTATCTGATATCGGACTGATATCACTATTGGATCAGGACACCCGTAGTAATATTTACATTGAAGAGTAAAATGGGTTGGTCAGACATACTGCACATGTCATTCTTGTCTATTTATTTCAACAATTGTGTTAAAATGGTCAAAGTGTATTGCACACGTTATCTAAGTCGACAGTCGTAGGGTTTTAAATGTGCCCCATTGATAGAGTCTGTCACATTAGCCGCATTTTAATCAGTGCTGTAATCCCGGCCAGATTCAACACAACATATTTTTGGAAGACAAGTATGAACGAAAACGCTGAAAGACAAAACTTTGGCAAATGTCTACTCGGTCTTGGACATTCTGCGAGAATAGTTCCCAGATCCTTCAGACCTGTCGGAAAAATATTATTTGCTGCATAACCGGCCAATCGTTTCCAAAACATGTGTGTATGTGATTAGAACTTCTCCTGTGACTGCTTGTGGAAGTATGGAGTTGTTCTGATAGCACCATGGCAGCCATTTTTGGGTACGGCATATCATCCAAAATAAAATGGAATCTGGGGTGTACTCTAGAGCAGTGCTCCCCAACCATCGGTACCGGTCCGTGGACCAATTGGTACCGGGCCGCGGCCGCACTAGAAATTAAATTTTTTTTTTTTTTTTTTTTTTTCAAGAAAAAAAAAAAAAAAAAAAAAAATATATATATATTTATTTTTATTTTTTTTATTTTTTACATTTCTTGTGCGGCCGCGGCCCGGTACCAATCGGTCCACGGACCTGTACCAAAAAAAAAAAAAATATATATATTATTTATTTATTTTTTTAAAAAATTAAATCAACATAAAAAACACAATATATACATTATATATCAATATATATCAATACAGTCTGCAGGGATACAGTCCGTAAGCACACATGATTGTATTTCTTTATGACAAAAAAAAAAAACCAACAACCCCATAACCCCCTCCCGGTCCGTGGGAAAAATTTTCAAGCGTTGACCGGTCCGCAAGTACAAAAAGGTTGGGGACCACTGCTCTAGAGTAGTCAGTGTACAGCTTAAATAGCAGTATAGAGTTACTGTCACTTAAAAATTTATATTTACACAGCTGTGATTATGTGAATAAGACAAATGAATACCAAAATAATTGTGTCTTGCGTGCTGCTTTTAGCGCTGTGGTCTGGGGGCCGCATGAGTGCTGCTGCAACTAGGGAGCTGCGGGTAATTGAGGGGATACGTGAATTCTGGACGAAACATGATCCCTTCGTATTGAAGGCTTTGCAGTTTTCCAACTTTTGGATGCAATATATGTCATGGGATTCTATGTTTTCATATTCCTGTTTTTTTTTTTTTTGATTTATGTTCTTATGCTCCCTCCACTTCCTGTTTGGAGAGCTGAACTACACTCCCCTTCCTGATTGACAATCAGCAGACACACTGGTTGTCCGTCATGCTTTGTATCTCTGCCTTACTGCACGTTCTTGTACACCCGGGGTCGACGTTCTCGGTCCAGGCTGGTCCTCCCCGCTGATTAAATCACCTTTTACCAGCACGTCGCCTCCTGTCTCTGCATCACGGGGTCACGCCAACAGCCGCCACACAGTTCTGTAAGTTCTCCGGGCATTTGATCCGTCGGTTGTCTTAGAAGATGTTTTGCCTCTCATCCGATCAGTTCTTGCTCGAGAAGATAGGACAGCTCTAGACTAAGAGGATAGTATCGGAGCCAAAGTATTTATACTCTACAAGAATTGTTTCTGTCATGACCTGTCACAGCAGGTCATGTCTTGTTCCGTTTTTGTTGTACTTCTCCTGTGTTTAGGGCTATTTCTGTTTTCTCTTGTTTACCTCTCGTTGCTAGGAGCGCTGATTGTACACACCTGTCTCTGTTTGGTGATTGGGACTTGCACTTGCGGCCAATACCTTTTTATGCCGGTCGGCACGGGATCGTTGCTAGCCTTGTACTACTGTTTACGTTTCCTGTTAGCTTTATGCTACTTTTGGCTTTTCATGCTTGCCTTGTTATGCTATGCTAAGACATTCAAGCTTTTGCCGTAGGCTTCACGTGCGCTTTCCAGCAGTACGACTCTTTGTCTTGTTAGTTGTTTGAAGGATTAAATACCATATTTTCCTGACTATAGAGAGCAACGGTATATATACCACACCTACTAAATGTTATATTAGTGGGTTATATTAGCCGAACCGGCCTATAAGCCACAGATTCTAAACATTGTGAAATAAGTATTTTTACACAGAGAGATGTTGTAGATTTGTTTATTTTCATACCTTATTTGTTTCCAAGAAGAATACATCTATAAATTAGCAGCACCGTTCTATAGGCTGCAGGGTTCAAAGCATAGGAAAAAAGTAGCAGATTTTCCACACAGTTGCCTGCCTAGAGCCTGTTAAGCTCTTTTGTGGCGCAAAACAACGATCTTCTAAGACAACCAAACAGTCCAGTTGCTATTAGTTTACTGCTGTGAGTCTACAATAACCAAAATGAATGATAATATTTACAAACATCGCATTTATAGTTTACGCATATATCTATAAAATGTCAAATGTCATGTGTAGTTTTGGTTGTATATTTGCATCTAGTTCTGGGCTTTAATATATATACACACACACACACACACACATATATATATATATATATATATATATATATATATATATATATATATATATATATATATATATATATATATATATATATATATATATATATATATATATATATATATATATATATATATATATACATATACATATATATGTATATACATATATATACAGTATATATACTGTACATATATATATATATACATATGTACATATATACATATACATATATATATGTATATACATATATATACAGTATATATACTGTACATATATATATATACGTATGTACATATATATATATACATATATATATGTATATACATACATATATATATATACTGTATATATATGTATATGTATGTATATATTTATATATGTGTGTGTGCATATATATATACATATATATGTGTTTATATATATATATGTATATATGTGTTTATATATATATATATATATATATATATATATATATATATATATATATATATATATATATATATATATATATATATATATATATATATATATATGTTTATATATATATATATTTGTGTGTGTGTGTCTGTGTGTGTAATAATTATATTAATATGATGGATATATTATTAATATATATAATTGGATATTAAGAGTATGTGAAAGTTTGACTCCTCCCTTGTTTACTTCCGTGACGACGTTCTAAATGTTTTGTAATCAATCAGAAATATCAAGCAGCTAAAATGCACCAAACATGGATAAGTATGGAGAGAGGGTTTTACATTTTTCCCATCATGCACTCTGATGGATTTAAATGGGTGTAATTCTTTTTTAAAATTTTTTATAGTGTTTGGATGTTTTTCTTACTATCCACAAGGTTCAGTGAGCAGTTTGTGTTATGCGTGGCCATGACTAGAGGAGGTTGTTTGAATTGTGTCATATAAGTAAATGCTGTGCTATCATTTCAAGGTACATTTCAAGGGTGATTGATCTGATTTAATCGCATTGTCTTCAAGATGGAAGCAGATATGTAGCATTCAGAGACCGTCTGGTATTTAAGATTAATTTGAAAGCACTTTCTTGAACTCATGACGTCTCTGAGGCCAACTTGAAGAGGCTGGGCGGGCCGAAGTTAGGACACCCGTGATCTAGTAGAAGAGTGGGCTTTTGGCCACTGTAGAGGTGTGCGGTCTCCAAGGCTTTCCGGTATAAGCCTTTCATCACGTTGTTTGACAGTACGCTAAATCTCCCACAGATGCTTAGCTGTACCTTGTCACATATGAGGAGACCTGTCACTTGTTGACCACCTGGAATAGTATCCATCCATCCGTCCATCCATTTTACCGTCGCTCCCTCTACACATGCATTCCTTCATTGTAACGTACAAACTAAAGTATGTCCTGGCCTGTCAACGCTTTAAAGAAGACACCTTGTTACCCTCTCACCGAGCCCAGTGTTTTGCAGCAGAACTGTCGGGTCAGTGGGCTTTTCCAAAACATGGAGCCATGCGGCACATCTGAATGTTATTACCTAAAAACATCGGTTCCGTGAATGAAATTAGGATGTATGGAGGGTTTTGCCGGGTTCCAGACCTTCTGCATCCGCCGGCTCCAGCAGGTTGACTGATACGTCTGGTGTCGTGACATGAAACACCAGGTTTTTTGGGTCGAAAAAAAAGTTCTAATGGGGGCCACGGGGAGACTGATGCGCTCATGCATTGTCAATCTGTGCGTCATCTTCTCCCTCCCCCCCCCAATCAACCCATATTGTACCTTTCTTTACAGTCTCCAAATCTTGGCAAAAAAGTGCGAGGTCTGTATAGTTGCTCTGACTTTTGGAGCCAGATCGAAGTAGATAGTGTTGATCCGTGCAGTGATTGATTAGGTATAATGTAATTACCTTCTCCTGTGGAACTTGGCAGTGTGGAAGCACCGGCCTGACCATGGATAAAAAATCGATTGTAATGAGTCAATTCTTGATATCAGTCTAAGGTAGTTTTTCTTAAGTGGTAGTTTTAGATTGGTCGGTGATTTAGCACCCGGAAACCAAATCAAATCGATTGTTTTGCCACAGTCCACTCCATTAGGTACATCTGCATAATCGAATGAGATCCAATACAAAAATTGATTGTTGTTTTGATTTGTACTGTTTGAGAAGCATTAGTTAAACATTAGGGAGGTGTTTGTAATATGATGCACCTGTCTTATTGCTAATTGATTAGGGATGCACAATATTTTTTCAAGCCATTCCTTCTGAAGACCTAATGTCGGTTATTTTTTCAATTTAGATTGAATTATAGTTTGTGTTCTTTGCGGCTGGCTTTTTTGCTCTGCTTCTTTAGCAGTGCAGGTATCTTAATAAAGTTTGATGTGTTGACGAGCATATACTATATACGTATATATATATATATATATATATATATATATATATATATATATATATATATATATATATATATATATATATATATATATATGTATATAGTCTTTTGTTTTTTTTTAGTTACCAGCAACTGTTTGGGGGATAATGTTTGATGTGTTGAAGCGTGATGTTTTCTTCCCACCTGGTGGAATGTTTTCAGCAATTTTGGTGCAAATAGCCTGTGAAATGTTTTATTTTTAAATGTTTTAATTTTTTAATCACCATTTTCCAAAATGACATTTAATTTTATTTATTTATTTTTATACACTTTATCTATCAGGAGTGTGTTTGTGTGTGTTTGATTAGGTGTATGTATTTTCTTTTTCTTATTTTTCTTCTATCTTTTAAATTATGTATTTTATATATATATATATATATATATATATATATATATATATATATATATATATATATATATATATATATATATATATATATATATATATATATATATATATATATATATATATATATATAATTTTTTTTTATTTTTTTTTAGTTAGCGGCAACTGTTCGGGTGATAATGTTTGATGTGTTGAAGCGTGATGTTTTATTCCCACTTGGTGGTATGTTTGCAGCACTTTTGGTGCAAATAGCCCGTGAATTTTTATTTTTTATTTAAAAATTTTTTTAAATGACTATTTTCTAAAATCATATTTAATGTTATTTATTTATTTTTACACATTTTATTTATCAGGAGTGTGTTTATTTATGTGTATGTATTTAATTTTCTTATTTTTCTTCTAATTTTTAAGTTATATATTCTATAAATTATATAGATATATTTTGTGGGGGGGGGGGGGTTTAGTTAGTGGCAACTGTTCGGGTGATAATGTTTGATGTGTTGATGCGTGATGTTTTATTCCCACCTGGCGGTGTGTTTGCAGCACTTGTGGTGCAAATAGCCCGTGAAAAGTCTTCCTCTGAAACAGTAAAATAAGTCCCACATGACGGACGCCATTTTTTGTTTACAGTGCGCTTAGGGGAAGTTGACGACAGACTGTTTACAGCACAAGCAGGGGATAATGCTGGATTTGCTCACTCTAACCCACCTACAGCACAGTATGAGTAATCTCGCCTATTTGGAGTGTTTTTAAAATATTTTTTTTATACTCCCAGTTTTTTTTTGATGTCATTGTATTAATCGGGATGACGTCATAACTCCTTATAATGGACAGAGAATTTATTATGCACCTATGTAAATAATGTAGGTAAAACATCCAAAACCCCCTGACTCTCAAGTTGTAAGTTATTGCAAATGCATAATAAACAAAGATGTGCTTAAAGTGCTCCATTCTGTGTTGCAGATAACAGCATATGGTTTTACTTGAAGAGGAAATCCTGTCGGATTTATTTTTCTATGACTTGTACTCTTGTTCGATAAACTTCTCACGGCGCGTGGTGTTTATTATGCTGATATATGCATCTTCAGACCAGCGGGGTGTTCCAATAAGATTATGAAAGACTCGTATAAAAGTCACTATCATGGACAAATAATCTGGTAGAGTATGGCAAACAATACCTCGATTATGAGAGCGATTTTCTCATTTCCTGTTTGGAGTGAATGGTGCCTGTGAGAAAAAGATAAAGCAATTGAATTTATTATGTAGTATGCGTGATCCTAAATAGATAATGTCAAATCATGTTTGTTTGTCATTACCGGTACTTTTTGGAACAACACTACTTGCATAACTTAATGCCACAAGGTGTTATACAAGCGTTATTATTCTTTTCTTCAGTCGAGCTGTTTTTTTTACCATTAAAGTTTGGAGACATGCACCAATTTTATTTGTCATTTCTGTGTCCAGAACAGCAATGATCTATTTTTCAGTTGTAGGCAGTTGTGGGCCATCAAGGCTTCTCTGTGGTTATATTCTATAACTTTATTATTTTCTGTGACTACTCAGACAAATGGACTAAAGTATTTAACTTTCTATTTATTTTAATTTGCAAACATTCTTTTTTTATTTTTTTTAAATTAGGCTGTAGTTTGAGACAATTATTTTTTTTATATTATAATAATAATAATAATAGATTTTAATTGTAAAAAGCACTTTACATTCAGTAAACAACCTCAAAGTGCTACAGTGTATTAAAAAAATAAAAATAAAAAGATAATAAATAATTAAAAAAAATAAAAACTAGAACCAAAGCCAAATAGCTAAAACTAGTATGCATATATCTAAAAAAAAAGGGCTTTTTTTTAAAAAAAAAAAAAGAAGGGTTTTTAAGCCTTTTTTAAAACCATCCACAGTCTGTGGTGCACTCAGGTGGTCAGGGAGAGCGTTCCACAGACTGGGAGCGGCGGAGCAGAAAGCCCGGTCTCCCATTGTTTGTAGTTTTTTCCTCGGAGGTTGGAGGAGGTTAGCCTGTCCAGAGCGGAGGTGTCGTAAGGTATGTGACCCGTGCTGGCAAAATGAGTCGGAATACGCACAGGCTAATTTTGAGCTACAGGCAAATAAGTGAAAAAAATGTATCTTGGTTGAAATTGAGATTTTCACAAAAATGAGTCCATAAAGCCACAATCTAGCGATCCCAATCATCGAAATAGCAAGAAAACATCTTAAATCACCTTTATTTGAAGGTTTTGTACGAGGTATGTCTTCAGAAATTAGTCCTTTGTGTTAAAATTCCTTGAGAAAATCAAGTGTTTTCAACGCTCACTCGCAGCAATAAGGGGGAATCCCCCTAGCCATATTTGGTATCATTGTGACGCCAAGTTTACCTACTTTCTAAAAATGAGCATGGAATTCCCAATGACGCCATTCTGAACCAATAGAATTCGAGTTTTTAAACCTTTCCCGACGTAAACAAATCCGGCTTGTTGCTAAGGGTCGCTGTGAGGCGTACCCTCATTGGTTGAATCACCCCGCGCGGTGCATTGTGGTATCATGGCAGCGCCCTGATGAAAAACAACACACAGTAATTCGAGCGGAATATTTGGTGAAAAAAGGTGATTTTTGAACATTTAATTATTATTTTTGTGGATAAGTTAGACTGTTTTACATTCCGTAATGGATTTAGAAGGTGGAGAGGGTACACAGGCGGTTGCAAGTGCGCTAAATTCACTGCAGTCGGCGAATCTTCTTAGTGCTGCTGGTCAGGAATATTACGGACAGCTGACCAGCTGACAAACTGACCAGTGAACAAAAAAACTGTGACATAACAGTGTTGACATTTTTGTACATAACCGTTTTCAATAGAGTTGAATATATATTTTTCATTTAGACATGGGATTTGACTTTAATTGTACCAATTTTGGTGTTGCTACAAGGACTTTTAAGGTATGGTTGCTATGGAGTTTTGTTTTGGAACATTCTGTTCTGGAACAGTAAACTTTAAGCTGTTTTTTCTCAAAACGGACCCTCAAACTTGGTCGACTTCAATCGGATGTAACTCGGTCATTTTCTGTCCGATTCCAACAAACCATATATCATTTTGAAGGTCTTTAGATGGAGAATGTGTAAATAACAATAACTCACTTTTTAAAATTTCCTCATTGTGACTCATTTTGCCAGCACAGGTCACATATATAGCGTGGCGAAGTATATATATATATATATATATATATATATATATATATATATATATATATATATATATATATATATATATATATATATATATATATATATATATATATATATATATACGGCGTGGCGAAGTTGGTAGAGTGGCCGTGCCAGCAATCGGAGGGTTGCTGGTTACTGGGGTTCAATCCCCACCTTCTACCATCCTAGTCACGTCCGTTGTGTCCTTGGGCAAGACACTTCACCCTTGCTCCTGATGGCTGCTGGTTAGCGCCTTGCATGGCAGCTCCCGCCATCAGTGTGTGAATGTGTGTGTGAATGGGTGAATGTGGAAATACTGTCAAAGCGCTTTGAGTACCTTGAAGGTAGAAAAGCGCTATACAAGTATAACCCATTTATCATTTATATCATTTACATATATATATATATATATATATGTATATATATATATATATATATATATATATATATATATATATATATATATATATATATATATATATATATATATATATATATATATATATATATATATACATATATATATATATATATATATATATATATATATATATATATATACAGTATACAGTATATATATATATATTTATATATATATATATATATATAGTGGCTTGCAAAGTTTGTGAGTCGCTGGTTTTTGGGCTTGTTTTTGAACTTGTGGTTGTTTATTTGGGCTTGCTTTTCTGTCCCCACAAAAAAAGCAAAACACGACTACGTCGGTAGGTAGTTTGTCATGTTCTATACAAATATTCTGGTTATCGCGCCCCCAGTCGACACGGCACACTCCCAAACACATACACGCAAATGACGCATGTGCAAACGTAGCCCAGACTAACAGACAAACATGTTATGAGACAATTTTTTAAATTATATATATATATATATATATATATATATATATATATATATATATATATATACATATGCATATATATGTATATGTATATATATGTATATGTATATATATGTGTGTATATATATATATATATATATATATATATATATATATATATATATATATATATATACATATGCATATTTATATATATTAATATATATATATATATATATATATATATATATATATATATATATATATATATATATATATATATATATATATATATATATATATATAGCTAAAACTTTTTCACCTTGACAATGTGGACTCAGGGTGACACAATAATGATGAAAAAAAAAAGTGCAGTTTTTTAACTCGTTATCATCTCTTTAATTATGCCACTTTACATCTGCTAAACTAACTATATGGATACAATTTACTTATCATAGTAGTTTTAATTCTGCACAATTCTTACTTTTACTTAAGCATTTTTACAAAAAACAAACAGTATTTTTACTTTTACTACTTTAGATCAGTGGTCCCCAACCTTTTTGTAACTGCGGACCGGTCAACGCTTGAAAATGTGTCCCACGGACCGGGGGGGTATGGTATTTTTTTTTGTTTTTTTTGTTTTTGTCATAAAAAAATACAACCATGTGTGCTAAAAGGACTGTATCCCTGCAGACTCTATTGATATATATTGATATATAATGTAGGAACCAGAAATATTAATAACAGAAAGAAACAACCCTTTTGTGCGAATGAGTGTGAATGAGTGTGGGAGGGAGTTTTTTTGTGTGGGTGCACTAATTGTAAGTGTATCTTGTGTTTTTTATGTTGATTAAATAAATAAATAAATAAATAAATAAAATTTCTTGTGCGACCCGGTACCAATCGCCCGGTGGTTGGGGACCACTACTTTAGATGATGCCTTTTGTTCCATTTTCCCATTTTTGAAGAGTTTTTGTGGTTTTATTTTTGTTGCGCTTCGCGCACCCCTACTTTTATAGCTCTTTTTCAGAGTTGTGCGCATCAAACCGCGTGAGCTACCACAACTTCCATCCACTGTTTAACATGTTATTATTCTTTTTTGCAAGCAACCAATGGTAATTAAAGAGAGAAGGGGCCTGTTATTGCAGCTGGAACTATGCATTTCAACACTTATTTTTATGGCAAATGTTGATCCGAAATCGAAGGACGAGGCGTGAGGCCCTGAGCGAGTCGTATTCACACATGAAACAATGATCGTGAATAAAAGTCAAGGCTCCATCATCACATCAACTTTCGTCCAAGGACAAGGAGAGGAGAGAAAATGATATTACTAGGCTTCAAACGATGCACAAATGTTTATTGCAACCAAGAGTGACGGATCCTAAAACATGAAAAGCACCAGGATGTTGGTTTTGGATGTTCATCTCTCTGAGTCCACAGTTCTATAAAACCACACCCTTGACAAGACCTTTGACTGTCATGATTGTGATGATCTCCACACATTTCATAGGCTTGTAGAGTCAGCACTTTTCTCGTAACTTTACGTCTGAAGCAGGGCGATCAAGTAAAGCAACATTTAAAGACCGTGATCTGCATCAATTTAGTAACGTTTCATCAAAGAGTAAATATGCATTTCTTTCAATGAGCATCATAACAAAAAGGGTAATACTAAGGATGTCGATAAATGCTTTAAAATGTAATATCGGAAAATATCAGTATCGGTTTCAAAATTATCGGTATCGGTTTCAAAAAGTAAAATTTATGACTTTTTAAAACGCCGCTGTGTACACGGACGTAGGGAGAAGTACAGAGCGGCAATAAACCTTAAAGGCACTGCCTTTGCGTGCCGGCCCAATCACATAATATCTACGGCTTTTCACACACACACACAAGTGAATGCAAGGCATACTTGGTCAACAGCCATACTGGTCACACTGAGGGTTGCCGTATAAACAACTTTAACACTGTTACAAATATGCGCCACACTGTGAACCCACACCAAACAAGAATGACAAACACATTTCGGGAGAACATCCGCACCGTAACACAACATAAACACAACAGAACAAATACCCAGAACCCCTTGCAGCACTAACTCTTCCGGGACGCTACAATATACACCCCCCACTATCACCTACCCCTCCCCCCACCTCAACCCCGCCCACCTCAACCACCTCATGCTCTCTCAGGGAGAGCATGTCCCAAATTCCAAGCTGCTGTTTTGAGGCATGTTAAAAAAAAAAAAAGCACTTTGTGACTTCAATAATAAATATGGCAGTGCCATGTTGGCATTTTTTTCCATAACTTGAGTTGATTTATTTTGGAAAACCTTGTTACATTGTTGGCAAAAAAGCCATTATCGGACATCTCTAATTATAATTATTATTTACTATTAATTTAGTTACATTTTTTTTTAAATACTGGCAGTGCATAATTGTATGTAAATCATTTTTGTAATCAGTTATTGTGGGTGACTTCTTTTGCATTGTATTTGATTAGTATTTATTTGTGTAATCAGCCTGACCTAAACCTTGATAATAATCTTGGTGATTACCACCTGCTTTCATATCATTTGACAAGGTATATCCTGTTGATTGATTGATTGAAACTTTTATTAGTAGGTTGCACAGTGAAGTACATATTCCGTACAATTGACCACTAAATGGTAACACCCTAATAAGTTTTTCAACTTGTTTATGTTAAACTGTAAGTATCTTAAAAATAAAATAAATTTTTATTAAAATGACTAATTCAGTCTTAATATTTCAGTTGGGTCAAAAAGGTTAAGAGCCACCTGTGTTAAAGTGTACCAAGCGCTGTTTTTTTTTTGGTATTATACATTTAAGCCTGTGATGAGGTGGCGACTTGTCCAGGGTGTACCCCGCCTTCCGCCCGATTGTAGCTGAGCGACCCCAAAGGGAATAAGCGGTAGAAAATGGATGCATGGATACATTTAAGCTACCTTAGCGTTTAACAGGGCTTCTTGTGAAAACTGTTTTTAAAGTACTGATTCGGTACTGGTATCCATTAAAATGTAAACGATACCTGTCCCCTAGCGATTAGCACTCGAATTGAGCAAGCTAGTGACTGATCCGCTAGTTGCCAGCTAGCTAGTAGCGGCGATATACTATTAGTATTGTAGAATATCAATCAATCAATGTTTATTTAAATAGCCCTAAATCACAAGTGTCTCAAAGGGCTGCACAAGCCACAACGACATCCTCGGTTCAGATCCCACATAAGGGCAAGGAAAAACTCACAACCCAGTGGGATGTCAATGAGAATGACTATGAGAAACCTTGGAGAAGACCGCAGCTGTGGGTGACCCCCATACTTGCCAACCCTCCCGTTTTTAGCGGGAGAATCCCGTTATTCAGCGCCTCTCCCGACAACCTCCCGGCAGAGATTTTCTCCCGACAAACTCCCGGTATTAAGCCGGAGCTGGAGGCCACGCCCCCTCCAACTCAATGCGGACCTGAGTGGGGACAGCCGTTCTCACGTCCGCTTTCCCAGCAGCTTGCCTGCCCAATGACGTCATAACATCTACGGCTTTTAGAGAGTAGAGTGCACAACAAGGAGAGAGAGTTCTTGGTTTCTTATGTGGGTTTATTGTTAGGCAGTTTCATTAACGTCCTCCCAGCGCGGTAACAACACACAACAACAGCAGTCACGTTTAGTCTAGCGTAAAGCAGTTCGTCTGCCGTAAACAGCAATGTTGTGACGCTCTTAAACAGGACAATACTGCCACCTACTGGATAGCCTGCAGAACACTGAAATTCAAGTATGTCTTTTATTTATATGTATAATAAAATAAAATAAAAAAATATATATATAGCTAGAATTCACTGAAAGTCAAGTATTTCATACATATGTATATATATATATATATATTATATATATATGAAATACTTGATTTGGTGAATTCTAGCTGTAAATATACCCCCCCCCACACACACCTCCCGATATTGGAGGTTTCAAGGTTGGCAAGTATGGTGACCCCCCCTCCCTCTAGGGGAGACCGGATGCAATGGACGTCGAGTGGGTCTAGCATAATATTGTGAAAGTCCAGTCCATAGTGGATCTAACATAATAGTGACAGTCCAGTCCATAGTGGGGCCAGCAGGAGACCATCCCGAGCGGAGACGGGTCAGCAGCGCAGAGATGTCCCCAACCGATGCACAGGCGAGCGGTCCACCCCGGGTCCCGACTCTGGACAGCCAGCACTTCATCCATGGCCACCGAACCTGTGCCCCCCCTTCCACAAGGAAAAGGGGGCCAGAGCAGAGAAGAAAAGAAACGGCAGATCAACTGGTCTAAAAAGGGGGTCTATTTAAAGGCTAGAGTATACAAATGAGTTTTAAGATGGGACTTAAATGCTTCTACTGAGGTAGCATCTCTAACTGTTACCGGGAGGGCATTCCATAGTACTGGAGCCCCAATAGAAAACACTCTATAGCCCTCAGACTTTTTTTGGGCTCTGGGAATCACTAATAAGTATAATTTCTTGCCGGCACATATGGTACAATACAATCGGCAAGATAGGATGGAGCTAGACCGTGTAATAAAGCGTGAAGATAAGAAGAATAAAGCGTTTTGATCTAAAACACAAGATATAAAAGTAGGGGTCCAGGGGTGTTCCTTGGCCTGATAAACCTTGAAGACCCCTGACCTATGTCATCATTTTTTTTTACAAGTATCGCCTACTAGAAACGTCAGTAAATCTTCCATTATTTGGGGGATTTATGAAGCGCTGAGGTGGTTTTTAGGCTTACGTTCAGACTCAGCCATCATTTTTCTTTCATCTCAGCCGAGCCTGTTCCCCCGTCCAAAGAAATGAGTTGTTCAGCGTATAAAAAGTGAGTTTGGCGGTGCCAACTTCACTTGGCGTGCAGGTGCACCCAGGACTTTCCTGTGATAACAAGCCCAGTCAACAAAAATAGACCTGAGAGTAATAACGTATCTTTTTAGCCTTTCAAGTTGCAGACGTGCCGGCCACTGATATTTGGAGTAGAAAAAGGCGATACTGTCTTTCATTGATTTGCTGCATTTACAGCCGTCCTTGCAAAGTTCAGAGGTGCTAAGGTTTTTTGGTTGTTTTTTTTATCGCCAGCGGCAATGACAGAAAATGTGCGCCTTGTTTACTTTTGGCAACCCGACGCCTGACTAAGGAGGTCCCTGGCCAGTGCGCAAGTGAAAACTGTCAGAGCTTTGTCACCTCGCTGAACAAGGTGCAACAGTGGAAAGCTTGTGGCCTAATTTAAGGCCCCTGTTTCCTGTCTTTACATCATCACTTGGAAACCTCTCGGTGTCCGCTCATACCTCAGCTCTTAAATCATTACACACCAGGTCCACTACTGGCCAGGCAAGGGGCACAAAACACACAAAGTGCTGTTTTTTTTTATGTCTGGAAGGATACCGATTAATAATCCAGAACACAAATGCAGTAACAGGTTTTTGGAATATGTAGCTCACCATTTATTTATTAATACAATGTGCATATTTAAATACCTATTATGTATTTTTAGAGTTTAGCTGTCTTTCAAGCCCAGTAAAAATAATACCGTAAATAAATATTGCATATCTTTGGATCAGGGGTGCGCACACTATTTGGCTCAGGGGCCACATTGGCTTTTGAAATTTGACAGATGGATACCATATCTGTTGGAACTAAGAGTAGGCTTCTCAAACATGGGCTATGTTAATCATAATACATATATTTTCAACAATACCAGTACCCTGCCTTCCGCCCGAATGCAGCTGGGATAGGCTTCATCACCCCCTGTGACCCACAAAAGGGACAAGCAGTAGAAAATGGATGGATGGATGGCATATCAGAACATCAAAGAAACATAACAATTGTATAAAGGGGTTAAATAACACTTACATTCTCTTTTAGTGGGAGCAGTATTGTTGATCACCCTTTTTTGCCAGTCCGTCAAAGTCTAGTACCAGTTTTGTTGTGGCAATTCTCAAAACAGATCTTTGCTCAATTCTGTTTGAATATTTGGCGGGCCGGATCAAAGGATGTGGCCCGCAGGCCGCAGTTTGCCCATCCCTGCTTTAGATCATTACATATCAATTTTACATTTCCAAAGTTTCTTTGGGTGTGTGCAGTGTATAAATATGATCTACAGCAGTGGTCCCCAACCACCGGGCCGCGGCCCGGTACCGGTCCGTGGACCGATTGGTACCGGGCCGCGGCCACACAACACATTAAAAAAATAAATAAAATTAAAAAATTTTTTTTTTATTAAATCAACATAAAAAACACAATATATACATTATATATCAATATAAATCAATACAGTCTGCAGGGATACAGTCCGTAAGCACACATGATTGTATTTCTTTATGACAAAAAAAAATAAAAAAAATTCACATTCCCCCCCCCGGTCCGTGGGACAAATTTTCAAGCATTGACCGGTCCGCAAGTACAAAAAGGTTGGGGACCACTGATCTACAGAACAGCATGACAAGCACAAGACATTGATACAACGTTGATTATACATACATGTCCTTTAAAACTAACTTTGAAACAACGTTGCAAAACAGTTTTTTAAATCTAGACAACGTTGATGTCTAACGTTGATGTCTAACGTTGTATCCGCGTAGTTGGTTGGGAAATTACCAAGTTTCAATGTCAAATCAACGTCACAACCCACCTGTAATGATCCGTGGTCCGGATCATGTTTTTGTTATGTTCTGTTAGTTTTGGACTCTTTTAGTTCCTGTTTGACACCTGAGTTTGTTTTAGTTTCCATGGCTACTTATGATTTTCACCTGCCTCTGGTGTTCGGGACGCGCACCTGCTGCTAATCAGAGGACTATTCAAGCCTGTCTTTGCCAGTCAGTCATGCTGGAGTCATTAGTTGTTTGTCTCATGCCTTGCCAAGTAAGTCTTGCTAGTTTCATGCCACAGTTCCCTGAGGGTTCCAGGCCATAGTTTATGCTAAGTGTTTGCTTCATGCTAAGTGTTTGCTTTATGCTCTCGTCACGTCTCTTGTCTTCTAGTCCATGCTAAATATTTAGCTTCAAGGGCGATCGGCACCTTGTTCCTTCGCCTTGTTTTTCCGTTTTTTGTACCTCTTTCAGTTTTGTTCCTACCTGCAAGACCTGTCCAGAGTGATCCGTTTGCATCCCGGGGAAACAAACCTCGCAGCAAGCTGCGACCCCCCCGTGACACCAACATTGATTAAACATCGTCAAAAAGCATGTTGTTTCAATGTTGTATTTGTGTTGTAGGTTATTGGTTTGGAAAATAACCAATATTCAACGGTCAAATCAACGTCAGAACCCAACATTGATAAAACGTTGTCAAAAAGCATGCTGTTTCAACGTTGTATTTGTGTTATACAGTATTGGTTGGGAAATGACCAAATTTCAAAGGTCAAATCAACGTCAGAACCCAACATTGAATAAACGTCGTCAAAAAGCATGTTGTTTCCACGTTATATTTGTGTTGTAGAATATGGGTTAGGAAAATGACCAAAATGCAATGGTCAAATTAACGTCATAACCCAACATTGATTAAACGTAGTCAAAAAGCATGTTGTTTCAATGTCGTATTTGTGTTGTAGAATATGGGTTAGGAAAATGACCAAAATTAAATGGTCAAATTAACGTCAGAACCCAACATTGATGAAACATTGTCAAAAAGCATGTTGTTTCAACGTTGTATTTGTGTTGTACAATATTGGTTAAGAAAATGACCAAAATTCAATGGTCAAATCAACGTCATAACCCAACATTGATTAAACATCGTCAAAAAGCATGTTGTTTCAACGTTGTATTTGTGTTGTAGAATATTGGTTAGGAAAATGACCAAAATTCAAAGGTCAAATCAACGCCAGGACCAAACATTGAATAAACGTCATCAAAAAGCATGTTGTTTCAACGTTGTATTTGTGTTGTAGAATATTGGTTAGGAAAATGACCAAAATTCAAAGGTCAAATCAACGCCAGGACCAAACATTGAATAAACGTCATCAAAAAGCATGTTGTTTCAACGTTGTATTCGTGTTGTAGAATATTGGTTAGGAAAATGACCAAAATTCATTGGTCAAATCAACGTCAGAACCCAACATTGATTAAACGTCGTCAAAAAGCAATGTTGCTTCAAAGTTGTATTCGTGTTGTAGAATATTGGTTAGGAAAATGACCAAAATTCAAAGGTCAAATCAACGCCAGGACCAAACATTGAATTAACGTCATCAAAGAGCATGTTGCTTCAACGTTGTATTTGTGTTGGAAAATGACCAAAATTCATTGGTCAAATCAACGTAAGAACCCAACATTGATTAAACGTCGTCAAAAAGCAATGTTGCTTCAACGTTGTATTTGTGTTGTAGAATATTGGTTTTGGAAAGTGACCAAAATTCAATGGTCAAATCAACGTCATAACCCAACATTGATTAAACGTTGTCAAAAAGCAATGTTGCTTCAACGGTGTATTCGTGTTGTAGAATATTGGTTTTGGAAAGTGACCAAAATTCAATGGTCAAATCAACATCATAACCCAACATTGATTAAACGTTGTCAAAAAGCATATTGTTTCAACGTTGTATTTGTGTTGTAGAATACGGGATAAGAAAATGACCAAAATTAAATGGTCAAATCAACGTCATAACCCAACATTGATTAAACGTTGTCAAAAAGCATGTTGTTTCAACGTTGTATTTGTGATGTAGAATATGGGATAAGAAAATGACCAAAATTCAATGGTCAAATCAACGTCATAACCCAACATTGATTAAACGTTGTCAAAAAGCATATTGTTTCAACGTTGTATTTGTGTTGTAGAATACGGGATAAGAAAATGACCAAAATTCAATGGTCAAATCAACGTCATAACCCAACATTGATTAAACGTTGTCAAAAAGCATATTGTTTCAACGTTGTATTTGTGTTGTAGAATATGGGATAAGAAAATGACCAAAATTAAATGGTCAAATCAACGTCATAACCCAACATTGATTAAACGTTGTCAAAAAGCATGTTGTTTCAACGTTATGTTTGAGTTGCTCAACGTCAGGACCTAGTCCAACAAGTTCTCAACGTTGTTTCAATGTCTTGTGCCTGTCGGGTAAATAGCTATCTTTACCATGGTTTGGCTGCAGCACCAATGTGGAACAAATGAACGTGTGCGAGCCCTACAAAATGTTTACATTCAATGAATGATCTAAGAAAAAAACTCAGTTTGATTCCGGGAAAAAAACAAAATATAATGAAAACAAACACTGAGGATGTTACATCATCTCACTTGATGATGACAAATGTTTCCAAGATAAACACGGTGAAGAAATATGAATAAAAGCATACAGTGGAATGATTACCATCTGGGTAGCATCACAATAAATTAGAAAATAGACTTTATTTCAAGGTTGTGTCGAACTGAGAACAATAGAGTGTTGAAATGTTTGGACGTTTGTATGTTGAGACAAATGTCCACTGCACAGTCAATAGACATCGAGAAATTGTACTCCCAATGAATCTTGTGTTTTTTGAAAAAGTCTCTTACAATAGTGCACCATTTTTGTCCAAAAAAAGAAGCGAACGATGAAATGCATAGTTCCGTCACGCTGCTACTAACAACATAGTAGAACCTCTAAAGTCGGAGTTGTGTAATTCGACTCTGAAGGCCAACAAAATCTTGGCGTTCAAACCAGCATCATGCATGACATCACGCAACACGACTTCAGGGAACCTCACCTGACCTCCGTTCCGTAACCATTAATGGCCCGGGGCGGCATTATCTAGGGGGCGCCTCAAAGATGACAGGGAAAATAAGATGTATATATATTTGTGCTCGGCACTCATCATGTACGTGTCAGATGGGCGCCCTCTACAGGCGGGATACCAGCTTCAGATACAACCAAACCGAGTCTCAAATCAATCAACCGATCAAACTTTATTCTTATAGCACTTTTTATACACGTAGGCAAGTTGCCACACAAAGTGCTTTACACCAATGTAAAAGAGAGAAAAAGAAAACGCACACATGCACAGCACCATTGACAATAAAAAGGCATGACACTGGAAAAAAACACCATTATTGAGACCTCACTTGAGAAGAATATCTATATATATATGTATATATATATATATATATACACTACCGTTCAAAAGTTTGGGGTCACCCAAACAATTTTGTGGAATAGCCTTCATTTCTAAGAACAAGAATAGACTGTCGAGTTTCAGATGAAAGTTCTCTTTTTCTGGCCATTTTGAGCGTTTAATTGACCCCACAAATGTGATGCTCCAGAAACTCAATCTGCTCAAAGGAAGGTCAGTTTTGTAGCTTCTGTAACGAGCTAAACTGTTTTCAGATGTGTGAACATGATTGCACAAGGGTTTTCTAATCATCAATTAGCCTTCTGAGCCAATGAGCAAACACATTGTACCATTAGAACACTGGAGTGATAGTTGCTGGAAATGGGCCTCTATACACCTATGTAGATATTGCACCAAAAACCAGACATTTGCAGCTAGAATAGTCATTTACCACATTAGCAATGTATAGAGTGTATTTCTTTAAAGTTAAGACTAGTTTAAAGTTATCTTCATTGAAAAGTACAGTGCTTTTCCTTCAAAAATAAGGACATTTCAATGTGATCCCAAACCTTTGAACGGTAGTATATATATATATATATATATATATATATATATATATATATATATATATATATATATATATATATATATATATATATATATATATATATATGTATATATATATATATATATATACATACACGTATATGTGTGTATGTATATATATATGTATATATATACAGTATATACATACACGTATATGTGTGTGTGTATATATATATATATATATATATATATATATATGTATATATATATATATATATATATATATATATATATATATATATATATATATATATATATATATATATATATATATATATATATATACACGTATATGTGTATATATATATATATATACATATATACCGTAATTTCCGGACTATAAGCCGCTACTTTTTCCCCTCGTTCTGGTCCCTGCGGCTTATACAAGGGTGCGGCTTATTTACGGCCTGTTCTTCTCCGACACCGACGAAGAGGATTTCAGTGGTTTTAGTACGCAGGAGGAAGACGATGACACAATGATTAAAGACTGACTTTTCATATACCGGTAGGCTGGTTATTTTGATAACGTACAGGCGAGCACTTTGTATTACTTTGCACCGTTGTATTATTTGTACTCTGCACGGATGCTGTTCGCCATGTCAAAGATGTGAAAGTTTGATTGAATGATTGAAAGATTTATTGTTAATAAATGGGACGCTTTGCGTTCCCATACAGTCATCTCTGTCCCGACAATCCCCTCCGTGGTAGCAGGAACCCCTATATACTACGGTAATTACACATCAAAACCCTGCGGCTTATAGTCGGGTGCGGCTTATATATGGAGCAATCTGTATTTTCCCCTAAATTTAGCTGGTGCGGCTTATAGTCAGGTGCGGCTTATAGTCCGGAAATTACGGTATATATGCACATATGTGTATGTATGGATATATATATATATGTATATATAGTCATATATATATATAAGTATACACATGTATACATATATATACATATATGTATATATAGTCATATATATATTTTTATACATCCCCTGACGAGCAGGGAAACCTGCAAAACAGGCTTGTAGAGATGAAATAGCCTCTGTGTTTTTTCCTGACCCAACTTATATATATATATATATATATATATATATATATATATATATATATATATATATATATATATATATATATATATATATATATATATATATATATATATATATATATATATATATATATATATATATATATATATATATATATATATATATATATATATATATATATATATATATATATATATATATATTTTTTTTTTTTTTAAATATATATACGTATACATATATATATATATATATACATATATATATATATATATATACGTATATATATATATATATATATATATATATATACATATATATATATATATATATATATATATATATATATATATATATATATATATATATATATATATATATATATATATATATATATATATATATATATATATATATATATATATATATAGTCAAACTTTCTGTGGTTTATCCGTTATACAGTGCCCAATACTGGGGTAGAGCGGAATATACGTTAGGTCAGGAAAAAATAAATGAATGATAAATGGGTTATACTTGTATAGCGCTTTTCTACCTTCAAGGTACTCAAAGCGCTTTCACAGTATTTCCACATTCACCCATTCACACACACATTCACATACTGATGGAGGGAGCTGCCATGCAAGGCGCTAACCAGCAGCCATCAGGAGCAAGGGTGAAGTGTCTTGCCCAAGGACACAACGGACGTGACTAGGAAGGTAGAAGGTGGGAATTGAACCCCAGTAACCAGCAACACTCCGATTGCTGGCACAGCCACTCTACCAACTTCGCCACGCCGTCAGAGGCTATATCCACAGAGGGTGTGGATATATATATATATATATATATATATATATATATATATATATATATATATATATATATATATATATATATATATATATATATATATATATGTATATATATATATATGTATATGTATATATATATATGTATATATATATATATATATGTATATATATATATATATATATGTATATATATATATATATATGTATATATATATATATATATATATACATATATATATATATATATATATATATATATATATATATATATATATATATATATATATATATATATATATATATATATATATATATATATATATATATATATATATATATATATATATATATATACACGTTAGGTCAGGAAAAAACACAGAGGCTGTATCATCCCTACAAGCCTGTTTCATAGGTTTCCCTGGTTTTCAAATCCCCTGACGAGAAGGGAAGCCTATGAAACAGGCTTGTAGGTATAATATAGCCACTGTGTTTTTTCCTGACCTAACGTGTGTATGTGTATATATATATATATATATATATATATATATATATATATATATATATATATATATATATATATATATATATATATATATATATATATATATATATATATATATATATATATATATATACATATATATATATATATATATATATATATATATATATATATATATATATATATATATATATATATATATGTATATATATATATATATATATATATATATATATATATATATATATACATATATATATATATGTATATATATACTGTACATATATATATATACTGTACATATATATATATATATATATATATATATATATATATATATATATATATATATATATATATATATATATATATATATATATATATATATATATATATATATAAATATATAAATATATGTTATAATGGGAGAAGGAGCGAGCACTGAAGGACTGGATTAGGTGTCTGTGTCTGTAGAAGAGTATTTGTCTCTGTTTTGTTCTGAACTCTTTAAAAAAAGGAAAATGTTTACAAATAAAAAAAAAGTTTTCAATCCAAAAAATTGTCCAGTCCCATGTTAAGTATACATTTTAATAATTAATGATATTAAAATATTTTAAAAAACTTTTCTTGCAATTTATCGCGATTAATTATGAGTTAACTGTGGATAAAATGTGGGCAATCGTGATTAAGCATTTTAAAATGGTTTGACAGCACCTGGATTCAAGGCAACATGAAGTGTTTTTTCATTCCTATGGTGGGAAAGGGTAAACAGAGTCCACAAAATATTCTAAAAAAAACCAAAACATTCCTGGGAGTAAAGAAGGCCCCAATTTTGTGATATTCTGACTCTCACTGTGTCACACTTTGAAACCTCCTGACATGCCACCTTATGAGTGACAAGTCAGACTGTTCACTCTTAATTTCCTGTTTTGTGCCTTTATTTTGTGTTTCTCATTTCCTGTTTTGCACAGTTTGCTGCAGCTTTACTTTGAGTTTGGAGCGCTGCGCACCTGAGTTGCATTCCCAATTAGCAGTTTACTGTCCAAATCCAGCCTTTGTGTTTACTTGGTGCCAATTTCTTGTCTTGTTTGTGTTTGCTGAGTCCATGTTGGTGAGTTTCCTGTTTGTTCCCAATGAAATGACCATTGTCCACGTATTCTTAGGTTGCCCGCCAAAATAACAGCGCGTAAAATGAGTCTGGGCAATAGATTGAAGATGCAAAACCTAAACAAAGTTTTAGTTAAAGTTAGAAACTAACCTCATCCTTATTATCTACAATGTCCTGTAGGTGTATCGTTGCATTTTCATTCATAAGGTTAGTCCTACATCCGACTCGCGTGCTCAATATCGAGACTTAGAAATATTTTGAGCTGACCACATATTTAAAACATAGCTCTCTAGGGTAGCATTCCTCCTTTTATGTCTTGTTGACAACAGCTTAAAATAAAAAAAATGTGATGGAGATGAAACGTTACCCCAATAATTTATTGCAGGTTTATTTGGATTAGAAAACAGAGAAGTCCCTTTACTGCTGTTAAGCCCTAAGCTGTTTTTTGACTGAGACCTCCTGAAGCTAAGACAACGTCTTTGCCATGGAAGCTCATTCTTGTAGTTTATTTCTAAGCAAATATTGAATCCTCCTTTGGTGCACTAATATCCAAATATTGTGACGAATACAGCTTTTTTATTTTGCCAAAACAAATTCTTAAGTAGAAGAAGCACTTTTAATACTTGCTTTTTTTTATCATCAAAACTGGGGTTGTCAATATCTGATATTATTGCTACGATATCGGCAAAGAATTGTATTACATATGATATTGGCTTGCATCCAAAATATATCCAATACAAGCATGGCATGAGCCACTTAACATCTAAATGTACTCCAGTTTTGTATTTTCTTCTTTTTTTTATTGAATTCATTTACAAAAGGAAAACATGCTAAAGGCTACTAGGGGGTAGCGGGTGGTGTATATTGTAGCGTCCCGGAAGAGTTAGTGCTGCAAGGGGTTCTGGGTATTTGTTCTGTCGTGTTTGTTGTGTTACGGTGCCGATGTTCTCCCGAAATGTGTTTGTCATTCTTGTTTGATGTGGGTTCACAGTGTGGCGCATATTTGTAACAGTGTTAAAGTTGTTTATACGGTTACCCTCAGTGTGACCTGTATGGCTGTTGACCAAGTATGCCTTGCATTCACTTGTGTGTGTGAAAAGCCGTAGATATTAATGTGACTGGGCCGGCACGCAAAGGCAGTCCCTTTAAGGTTGATTGGCGCTCTGTACTTCTCCCTACGTCCGTGTACACAGCGGCGTTTTAAAAAGTCATACATTTTACGGTTTGAAACCGATACCGATAATTTTGAAACCGATACCGATAATTTCCGATATTACATTTTAAAGCATTTATCGGCCGATATCGGCAGTCCGATATCGGACATCTCTAGTAATGAGTGTCCTTAACTCAGTCTTTCTCAAATAGTGGGGCGGGACCCCTGAGAGTATCATGCAGTAGCCATTAATCTTGGCTCCCTCATTTTTATTTTTTTAAATTAGTAAAAGTTGTTTGATTCATTTTTTTTTTGTAGGTTTTATATATTGTTCTCCACTAATTTATCCTTACTTATTGAGCTCATTTTTTTATTTTTCACCATCAAATGGTTAATGCCATTTAAACATTTTTTTTTATAATTTAAATGTTACTTCTTTTTTTTTTTCAGGCAAATTCATGCAGTTATCATCTTTTCTGTTGGAGACTAAACAATGCTAATGTTTGTTTCAAAATTCATCAATATTCCTTTTTTTTGTTCTTTAATGTTAAGGATGCAATTTTATATAGAGGTGTACTGTAAGTTTATTTATATAGCCCTTAATCACAAGTGTCTCAAAGGGCTGCACAAGCCACATCCTCGGCTCAGATCCCACAATCAGGGCTAGAAAAAAACTCAACCCAATGTGATTCGATGAAAAACCTTGGAGGGGACAATTTTTATTTTGCGGACAAATCATACTAATTATAGTCGTGGCGGAAAATTGGGAAGCATGAACAGTTTTCTTCTACCTGTGGGGGCATGACAGAAAATAATTGAGAAGCTCTGCCTTAGTTGAACAATATTGCAGCGTAAAACGGCACATTTGTCAATACAAACAAATGTCAAATAATTATAGTTGCAGATTACTTACACATACAAAGTTACCAAGGCAGAAACATATTGGAGTATCCAGTAACAAACGTGTCGGCATCATTCTACTTAGAGCGTCATGATCTTAATTCAATGATTTATTGTGGCTAGAGATGTCCGATAGTATCGGCCGATAAATGCTTTAAAATGTAATATCGGAGATTATCGGTGTCGGTTTCAAAATTATCGGTATCTGTTTCAAAAAGTAAAATGTATGACTTTTTAAAACGCCGCTGTGTACACGAACGTAGGGAGAAGTACAGAGCGGCAATAAACCTTAAAGGCACTGCCCTTGCGTGCCGGCCCAGTCACATAATATCTACGGCTTTTCACACACACAAGTGAATGCGAGGCATACTTGGTCAACAGCCATACAGGTCACACTGAGGGTGGTCGTATAAACAACTTTAGCACTGTTACAAATATGCGCCACACTGTGAACCCACACCAAACAAGAATGACAAACACATTTCGGGAGAACATCCGCACCGTAACACAACATAAACACAACAGGACAAATACCCAGAACCCCTTGCAGCACTAACTCTTCCGGGACGCTACAATATACACCCCCCGTTCTCATGAATACATAGTTTAGTAGTTTATGGTTCACTTAGGAGATTGATGAGATTATTTCATTTAAAAAAAAAAGGTTCAAGATATTTATCATAATTATTTTTCTTTGTGAACGGTTTCTTAAACTTTTGTTTAAGAAGTTTCTTAAAGGTTATGCCCAAAAACAAATACCACTCCAGTTTACTTTAAAGACAGTCCATTCCAGGTGGTTATTAATAAACAGGTTAGTGCTTTTCATACCTACCATTGTTCTATTTGAGTATTTTCACTTGATTAAGCATTTTCTAACATTCCACACAACAAAATAATTAAAAAAACAGGCCAATAATCTAGGATCTGGTATCGGTATTGTATCGTAAGTGAAAAAGTTGGAATCGGGACACCCCTAATGAAAACCTGTCATGGTGGTGCATGTGGTTCAGTCTTGCACCGCAGCTAGAATGTGCTGGCAACTCTGTGTGTGGGTTTATTGCAAATACTCTTGTTTTCCCAATCAATCAAACTTTACTTATATAGCCTTTCATCACGAGTGTCTCAAAGGGCTGCACAAGCCACAACCACATCCTCCGCTCAGATCCCACATCAGGGCAAGATAAAACTCAACCCAACGGGGACAACGAGAAACCTTGGAAGGGACCTCAGATGTGGGGACCCCTCCTTGGGTTACCGGTGCAATGCAGGCCTGGCCCTAACCAATCTGGCGCCCTAGGCAAGATTTTAGGCGGCGCCCCCCCACATCGCCAGTGAAGTGTATATACTCACAAGAAACCGAATAGCTTTGTCTTTGACCTTTTTTTTTACTTAAAGAAAGCAAATTAACATATTATATGAGAATGTTATGTTATGATTATCTTTAACCGAATCACAGCAGTGCTCAAATTAAAAAAACAGCATTCCCTCTCATGTGATATTGCTTAATTAACATTAATGATGTGCACTTTAACAACTAGGCTTACAACTATACCTAATATATAAAGTGGTGGAAAAGTGACTATTACCTGCAGGGCAAACATTAGCTAACCAGAAGGCAATAACAATGTAAACAAAAAACACCTGCTTAAAAGATCTAATACAAATGTCCCTGAGGAATGTAAGGTGGGAGTACTGTAATTACCTAACGTTACATTATTATTTTCCATAACAATTTAGCCCCCTCCACAATATTAACCCGACGTTAAAACAGAACTAGCTATTTATTGATTAGCAATTGCCAAATCATGTAACATTAGCTTAATGCTAAAAAGCCAGGTTACTATCACATTCTGTAACAGACAAATAATTTCATGTAGGCTAACGTTACCTACCTGCTATCTCTGTCTTTTTCTCGTTTCTCCTCCTCTTCTTTTCTATTTTTTCTTCCCTGGGCACCTGACAGTTTTGGCCGTTTTGACATCTTGTGATTTTTTTGATGTGACGTCCAAAACGAGTCATGATACAGGAAGGGAGGGGGCGCACCGTGCGGCGGGGCGTAATGTTGTAACAAATATTTCTATTAAATAGGCTTTACTTTACATTTTAATTAACGTGGGATTCTTTTTTGTATTTAGAAATAATAGTACCAACTTTTCTTTTTTTTTCTCCAACATTTGTGGCACTGGCGTGGCGCCCCCTGATGGACGGCGCTCTTAGCATTTGCCTATACGGCCTATGCCACGGGCCGGCCCTGGTGCAATGGATGCTGAGTGGATACAGTTTAATGTGAGGGTCCAGTCCATAGTGGGGCCCGCAGGGGATCCTCTTGTACGTAGACACGTCTGCAGGGCAGAGACGTCACCGACTGTTTCATAGAGCAGTGGTCCATCTGGAACTTTGAACTAGGTAGCACATCCTCCAGGCTGATCTGTGGCCACTTGATAACCTCCCCACACAGGAGAGGGGGGCAGAGCAGAAAAGAGGGACGGCAGATCAACTGGTATTAAAAGGGGCCTATCTAAAGGCTAGAGTGTATAAATGAGTTTTAAGATGGGACTTAAAAATGCTTCTACTGAGGTAGCATTCTGGTATTGGAGCCTGAATAGAAAACAATCTATAACCCGCAGACTTTTTTGGGGGCTCTGGGAATCTAAGCCGGAGTTCTTAGTACGCCTGGGACATATGGTACAATACAATCAGCTAAATAGGATGGAGCTTGACCCTTTAGTATTTTATATGTAAGTAGTGAAACCTTAAAGTCGCCTCTTAAGTGCACAGGAAGCCAATGCAGGTGAGCCAGTATAGGGTAGTGTTGTCCCGATAGCAATATTTTGGAACCAAAATGTATTTTGATACTTTTTGGTACTTTTCTAAATAAAGGGGACCACAAAAAAATGCATTATTGGCTTTATTTTAACAAAAAATCTTAGGGTAAATTAAACATATGTTTATTATTGCACGGTTGTCCTTAAATAAAATAGTGAACATACAATACAACTTGTCTTTTAGTAGTAAGTAAACAAACAAAGGCTCCTAATTAGTCTGCTGACATATGCAGTAACATATTGTCATTTATCATTCTATTATTTTGTCAAAATTATTAAGGACAAGCAGTGTTTCCCATAAACTGCCAAGATACCTGTGGCGGTGGGGGCGTGGCTATGGGCGTGGTCACCATGACATCGAGTAATTTGCATAATGTACTACAATGATTTGATTTTCTCTAAAAAGGCTAAAAAAATTTATACTTATTAATAATAACAGTTTTGTTTTAAATGTCCATCCATCCATCCATCCATCCATTTTACAATATAATTACAACACTTTATGTACATATTTACATACAGATTTGAACAATAAGTTATTCACTGAAATATATTTATTAATTGTGGTTCTTACAAAAAATATATCTTATAAAATATAAAAGCTAAAATGTCTCAAAGCTCTGCCCCTTTAATTATTGCATACTAAATAATTTAACTTTAGCCTACTACTACAACCATATTATTTACCAGCAACATAAAGTGAAACAGAGGCAGAGGTGTCCTGCCACAGTCAGTAACAAATAAACAGAAAACAGTAGTGGTGGTAGATAGACACAGAGCTTCATCAAACATCTGATCCACTGAGCAAAGAGCTCCAAAAATGTTGAACTTTAGACTGCCATCAGTTTTACTCCCTACACTTAACCATGTGTTGCCTACTGCCTGCAGACTTTGCAACCTTTGTTATATGCACATGTTGTGTTTCTAATATAAATACATTTAATAAAGTCAAATACAAATAAGGCAACAAGAGAAGTATCCTACACTTCTCTTTTGTAAAGTAAATCTGAACAGCCTATATGGGCATCTACATCAACTATATGATTTGTCTGAGAAGCTGGAGAGGACAAAAAAAAATAAAAAACAATTTTTTAATTTTAAATTTTTTTAAATTTTTATTTTTTTAATTTGTGGCGGACGTAATTCTTTCGTGGCGGGCCGCCACAAATACATGAATGTGTGGGAAACCCTGACAAGTGGTAGAAAATAAATTATTAATCTACTTGTTCATTTACTGTTAATATCTGCTTACTTTGTCTTTTAACATGTTCTATTTACACTTCTGTTAAAATGTAATAATCACGTATTCTTCTGTTGTTTGGATACTTTACATTAGTTTTAGATGATACCACAAATTTGGGTATCAATCCGATATCAAGTCGTTACAGGATCATACATAGGTCATATTCAAAGTCCTCAAGTGTCCAGGGACATATTTCCTGAGTTTATAAACATAATATACATTATTTTAAAACAAAAAACTTTGAGATGAATCATAGTACTATCGACTATATGCTCCTGTACTTGGTATCATTAAAGTGGATGTTAGCTGTAGATCCACCCATGGCGTTTGTTTACATTGTGATGCCGGTGAGCTATGGTGTGTAGGGAAGCATGTTTAGCTATTCATCGTCCTGCAGGGATGATACTTGTAAGAAACATACTTTATTTGTCGCCATGGATGCGAGGATTAGTGATTTAGAAGTAACTAAAACACTGCAGACTGGGGATGGATATTATCCGCTAGCTAGCTAGCTAGCCATGTCTTAAAGCACCTCTTACTGAGTGCGTTTCAGTGTTATAACTTCACCTTTATCTTTAGTTGTTAAGCCAAAATGCGTCCGTTCTCCCTTTTCTGTCTACACACTGTGTCTGCTTGTAAGTACTCTGTGATTGTGCGCTGCCGAACATGCTCCTCTGCTCGTAAACCCAGCAATGTCATGACGTAACGACAACGGGGGGCGGGGAGTGGTGAACCGGTACTTTTTAGAGGCGGTATAGTACCGAATATGATTCATTAGTATCGCGGTACTATACTCATAACGTACAACCCTAATATAGTGTGTATATGTATATATATATATGTATGTATGTATGTATGTATGTATGTATGTGTGTGTATGTATATATATATATATATATATACATATATATATATATATATATATATATATAGGTACTGTATGTATATATATATATATATATATATATATATATATATATATATATATATATATATATATATATATATATATATATATATATATATATATATATATATATATATATATATATATATATATATATATATATATATATATATATAGGTACTGTATATACAGTATAGGCATAATATAATCAAACTTTTCTCTCACATTTTGCAAACCACACCTTGTGTGGTGTTCGGGTCTGTGGGACCCGTTTTCATTTTTTATTAAAAGAAAAATGATACAATTAATTAATTTTTCAAACAGACTCACTGACTTTGGCTCATTTTCTGTGAAGAACATATATCAGCATACATATTTAATGACCACACACGTACACCCCCCCTACACATTTCTATTACATATAAGATGTCCGGGTCCACTGGATAGAAGTGTGGAAATTGATGTTCTGTGTAACACACACACACAGACACACACACACAGCAGGCCTAGACAGGAGGAGGACAGAGTGTAGGTACACGGAACATCAGAGGGTCAAATGTGCGAGAAAATGAGAGCAGACAGTGTTGACAAACAATGTTGCAACCTTGTGTGGGAACCGCAGGTGCAGGAACACAAAAGAAGAATCCCTGTGGGATGCAGAAACTGGCAGAGAAATTTTCCGTGCAACGTTCATATTGTTGTTACTCAGCCAGCGTTTGTGGGTCTGATGGACCCGTTGCATTTTGTGGCTTTTAATGTTTCACAAACGAACACTTTTATGTTAAAATACTGAACTTTATTGGGATAAGGTAAACATCTGTTCAGTATTTTAACCCCAAAGTCAGCTGGGATAGGCTCCAGCTCACCCGTGACCCTGCACGGAATAAGTGTTGGATTTTGAACGAGTGAGAAATGAGTAGGAGAATCGAGTTCAAGCCACTGGAAGTCCGACGGTGACTCTAGTAAAACATAACAAAGCGAGCGGGAGAAAGTAATAATCCCTTTTGTAATACAATGGTTTAATGAGACCTGAAAAAAGCTGGAATGTTTTTCTTTCTCCAGTCACATTAATCTCACTGGAGCGGCATGCAGGTAATTGGAACAATAACGCCGAACCCCTTCCTGAAACCCTTTCAGAGGACCGTTCGCAGACGTGACACGGAGGTTGTATCTCCTTAGGCATCCACGTCGTCTTGCCAAAAACCACACCACCGTAGAAACAAACATGCCAACCCAAAGTTATTTGATTGAGCCAAAACAATGTGGTCATTGGAAGGCCCGGAAAATGGCCTCTACCGCTGAATCCTGCATCTGTTTCATTGGCTATTGTTCATAGTTGGGACCGTTTTTATTGTCGTCAAATTCCAAGTGCTTGAAAGTGTTTTGAATTCAACCACCATTTTCCTTATAAACATAAGAGACGTTGTGAAAAAACTTGATTTCTCTTGATTGCAGTAGACTTCAGCACAACTCATTTCCAATACATTCATATACCGTATTTTTCGGACTATAAGTTGCAGTTTTTTTCATAGTTTCTCAGGAACAACTTATGTGTGAAATTATTAACACATTACCGTAAAATATCAAATAATATTATTTAGCTCATCCACGTAAGAGACTAGACGTATAAGATTTCATGGGATTTAGCGATTAGGAGTGACAGATTGTTTGGTAAACGTATAGCATGTTCTATATGTTATAGTTATTTCAATTACTCTTACCATAATATGTTACGTTAACATACCAGGCACGTTCTCAGTTGGTTATTTATGCCTCATATAACGTACACTTATTCAGCCTGTTGTTCACTATTCTTTATTTATTTTAAATTGCTTTTCAAATGTCTATTCTTGGTGTTGGGTTTTATCAAATAAATTTCCCCCAAAAAATGCGACTTATACTCAAGTGCTACTTATGTTTTTTTCCTTCTTTATTATGCATTTTCGGCCGGTGCGACTTATACTCCGGAGCGACTTATACTCCGAAAAATAAGGTACATAAATTGCTGACATTTATCCATGAAAATATGGAGAAGATGCTAATAGTGTGTTTGACTTCTCCCTACGTCCGTGTACACAGCGGCGTTTTAAAAAGTCATACAATTTACTTTTACCGATAATTTCCGATATTACATTTTAAAGCATTTATCGGCCGATAGTTATTTCACCTTTTTTTTTTGTCAAGTACATAACTCCACATGTGTTCATTCATAGTTTTGATGCCTTCAGTGACAATCTACAATGTAAATACTCATGAAAATAAAGAAAACCCATTGAATGAGAAGGCGTGTCCAAACTTTTGGCCTGTACTATGTCTTTTTTTAGCATTTAAAAAAAAAAAACATGTCTTGGCCTATTATGCAAATCATATGATGTCGTTTTGATGCCTTGATTGCCTTGCCCTAGGAAACACGTTAAAAAGTTAAAGTACCAATGATTGTCACACACACACACTAGGTGTGGCGAAATTATTCTCTGCATTTGACCCATCACCCTTGATCACCCCCTGGAAGGTGAGGGGAGCAGTGGGCAGCAGCGGTGGCCGTGCCCGGGGAATCATTTTTGGTGATTTAACCCCCAATTCCAACCTTTGATGCCAACCAGGGAGATAATGGGTCCCATTTTTATAGTCTTTGGTATGACTCGGCCGGGGTTTGAACTCACAACCTACCGATCTCATGAGGGTTATCTTAATTGTACCCTACACAAACGGCTTACAGTGGTCCCTAAAACAATAAATAATATGGCTTTGTCATGGAGGACAGATTAATTCCATCTCATCGTCCACGGACGGCCGTACGATAACCGAAACGGTGTACGAAAACACAGCTGGATCTTTTGGTAAGAATGTTCAAAATCGTACAAAAAGTGGTGTTTCTAGAAAATTCCATGTCCTAATAATGAACAGTAAAATAGTTTTTTTTTTTTTTAACTGTATATGGTAAATCCCCTTGATCTACTCAGTCCGTCGCGGGTTGGCGTGAGGAAGTTGTAACAATGTGAAGGAAGTGTGTTTGTGGGAGGCGAGTGTCTCAGTACTTATGTGTGTTAGCCCAATATCACAGTATAGTTAGCACACAATGTATGTACGCACATTACGCAGCAGCAGGAAATAGCGTTGTTATCCTCTCTTGATAGGATGAGGTTTTCCCATGGCTCAAGTTACGCCCTCGACGGCTTGTCACCGTCTCGCTTAATGACCGCGGTCCCCTAAGTGTGTCTTTCATTGGACATCAAGTGACACGGTGAAAAGTCATGTCATCATATTGCCTCGGAATTCAACTTCCTGCTCTCGCTTTCTCTCGGACAATCTCAGTGGCGTATCAACGATTACCGCCTCTGATTGCTTTAAAAAAAAGAAGAAAAAAAAAGCCTGAGAACCACAATAAGCTAAAAATCTAACATTCTACAAGTATGAAATCATGAAACTCTACCGGTGTATCTGCATTGATTTTTCAAAATGTACTATTTGTTAAATAAAATTACAGACAAACTACCCTAATAACTGAAATATTGACCTACAAACGAACACCTTTTTTCAGGAACTGTATTTGGAAGAAAAAAAACATTTTAAGAGACAAATCGTTTGTTTAAATCATGTTTTTAATATCCGTAAAATAACTTAAACTATTTCTTAGTTGCTTGATTATTTTATACCCCTCCTTTATTAATCACTAGGGGTGTCAAAAAATAATTATTGAATGAATCATGATTATTTGTAACGATTCTTAATCATTTCTAAAATATTAAATTGATAAAAAAAATGTGTGTGTGTGCTACAGCAGAAAGTAAGCAGTTATTAAAAAGTAGATTAATAAGCACACTTGCCAACCCTCCCGAATATTCCGGGAGGCTCCCGAAATTCAGCGCCTCTCCCGAAAAACCTCCCGATTTTCAGCCGGAGCTGGAGGCCACGCCCCCTCCAGCTCCATGCGGACCTGAGTGAGGACAGCCTTTTTTCACGTCCGCTTTCCCACGATATGAACAGCGTGCCTCCCCAATCACGTTATTCCATACGAGGCTTGATTGATTGATTGAGACTTTTATTAGTAGGTTGCACAGTGAAGTACATATTCCGTACAATGGTAACACCCGGATACGTTTTTCAACTTGTTTAAGTCGGGGTCCACTTAAATTGATTCATGATACAGATATATACTATCATCATAATACAGTCATCACACAAGATAATCACATTGAATAATTTACATTATTTACAATAGGCGTCCGGCATACCGCCGATGAGCATGGTGCAGATGGCGAAGATCTTCTCTGCGTCCGTGTTGGCGCACACGTTGCCAAAGCCGACGCTGGTCAGGCTGCTGAGGGCGAAGTAGAGGGCGGCGATGTACGAGCTGCGTACCGACAGGCCGCCGACCGTGTTGTTGACGTAGGGCATCTCCAGGCGTTTGTCCAGCTCATGGAGCCATCCTTGGGGAAGAGACGGGAGGACAACAGGGTGACAAGAACTAAATCATCCAGACTAGAGATAAATTTTATTATGTTATCTTACCTAAAAATAAATATATTTATTAATTTAAAAAAATAAAAAAATAAATAAATTTTTACTATATTTTGCTAAAAAGATCAAAATTAATTGTATTTTTTTTTGTATTTTTTCTGACTCCTTATTACATCCAGCCATAGAGTTATACATTAAAATAAACATATTTGAAATAATAAATTTTAAATGATCATAATAATTCATTCAAAATGACCATATTTAATTATTAAAATAATTGCTTGTTTATCAACAACTTTAGCATTTTATTCATTACATTTTGAAGCTCTCAGAAGCCAAGTTATGTTGTATTCCTTAAGATTTATTTATGCAAGTTTGAAGTATCAATTATCTAAACACAGTTTTGTTTGCATATTTTCAGGAGATATATATATATATATATATATATATATATATATATATATATATATATATGAAATACTTGACTTGGTGAATTCTAGCTGTAAATATACTCCTCCCCTCTTAACCACGCCCCCCACCTCCCGAAATCGGAGGTCTCAAAGTTGGCAAGTATGTTAATAAGAGTCAAGACAGAGGATAATATAACGATGCTAGCGCCCAAGCATAAAATTAAGTGGACTGATTGATCAATGGAACGGCACTGTAGTGTAGATACCAAGGGTAGTATCAATATATGATCAATACTCATGAGATTGTTATTTTTTTGTTTTCACAAAATCAGTTTTGTCATTCTTCATGTTTACAAACTCAGGAACACAGGAGGACCAAATTGATGAAATTAGTAATACAGTAGTAGTTTTTTGTTGTTGTTGTTTTAGTCGTGTACTATTTAATTTTTTTTGCTCAAACAATTTGCATGTAATAAAAGAAAATGAGGTATTAGCAGGCCTTGAATTTTTACTTTTTAAGGTCAAGGCAAGTGTTGCCTTAAAAGAGGGCGCATATTTTAGGGCACCAAGGCCAACTTTATTTATTTATTTGTGTGTGTGTGTGTGTGTGTGTGTGTGTGTGTGTGTGTGTGTGTGTGTGTGTGTGTGTGTGTGTGTGTGTGTGTGTGTGTGTGTGTGTGTGTGTGTGTGTGTGTGTGTGTGTGTGTGTGTGTGTGTGTGTGTGTGTGTGTGTGTGTGTGTGTGTGTACTGTACTCTTATGTATTTATGTATACATTTTGTGTATGTTTCATTTTCTACTTATGTACATACATTTGTATATGTAGTAAATGTTTTGTACATTTATACAATAATGTAAACTGAATGAAAATAGGTTGAGAAATGAGCAAGATATGATTTATTTTCAATTTTAGATGTGTTACCTTCATTGAGTACTTTGCTGTCCTTAAAAATGGCCAACTCACAGAACTTACTACTGTGTGTGTGTGTGTGTGTGTGTGGTCAAATCTACCTAGCAACAGCGGTCGGTCCTCACAACTACAAAAGTAAAAAAAAATTTTTACTTTGTGTTTTGCATACTGAAGTGCGGTTGCAACTCTCTACTCCCATCTAGTGCTAGATATATTTTTTTCATCGTTCTAGCTATAGTGGAAAGGGGGGCCCTCACAACCCACTGACCAAACGTGGGTCCACACAAAGTAGGCAAGTCGTGTGTGTGTGTGTGTGTGTGTGTGTGTGTGTGTGTGTGTGTGTGTGTGTGTGTGTGTGTGTGTGTGTGTGTGTGTGTGTGTGTGTGTGTGTGTGTGTGTGTGTGTGTGTGTGTGTGTGTGTGTGAGATAGTGATATAGGGCTGCCAATTATGTCAAATTAGTTTTTGTACTGCTCATGAAGTCATAGATTAGGAAACTGTAACTTTCAAATTGAAATGATGCATGGCATGTAAACGAAAATCAAACTCTTTGGCATTGACTCGCTCATTATGAGAACAAATGTGACTTTACTACCAAATATGTGCATGGCAGTTCTGGGGGCAAAGGGTCTTCAAGTGAAACGTGGAGACCTTGTTATGACTAAAGGAGAGTTAATAACCACCATTATGACAGTGCATACATTCCTGGTCAGTCATGTTCTCTTGGATGCATTAGAAATGTAATCAAATTCATCAAATTGGATTGGGCACACGGACGCTTGGATGTTCTGCACAAGTGCATGCAGGTTGGCCAAGGTCTGTGCCAAACATGAGTCACTGAGACCAGTCTGGGCCTTACAAGAGCTCATCAGTTCTCCCCAAGCGCCTGATGTTCACTGCCACATCTGGAATGAAGTGGATCACACTTTTGGAAGCGTACCAGTCCGCTTGTCAGAGGAAGGCTGCACTGTATGGCGCTCGTCACCTGCCGGTGTGCGCCTTCCCCCTGCAGAGCGTCCGCTCGCCAAATGTCACGGCAGTCGGTAGCCGCTCGGGGAACGTCTCTCAAGTCCTGTCATTTTTAAGACAACTTATGGGAAGTTGACTCGTAAAGCAAAAGGCTTGCCCTTGCCCATGTGGGGGTGCGTGATTCATGTTGTTCACCAAGTAGTTTGATCTCTTTGCAGTGCTTGGTGATTTGATTTGTTGACACATGACTCATCGCATCTTTCCAATAATGAAGCCTCGACGGAATTGGAAAATATAATTGTGTATAGTGACATAATAAGGATTGACAGCTGTTTGTGTTGCTAGCATGTTCGGACTGATGCAGTATTTTACGGCGTTGCGTTGCTGTTTTTTATGAAATGTACATTTATTTGGCGTGCATCACGTTCATTAACACCTGCAGAAATGGAGCCTTTAATAGGTCATAATTCAGAACATTGATTTGAATTTTTTATTTTTTATTTTTTCACAATTGTAGTTTAAAAAAAAATACCACAAATTATTTGGGATCCATACATGTTTTTCTTTTTTTTTTTATCTTTCAATGCCTAAATTTAAAGTTTTTATTTTTTGTCTTATGCCCTTTTTTTCCAAATAATATTTTTTATATATGGCAAACACACAAAATATGCCATTTTTTCCCCCACAAAAGGTATTTCAAAGTGAAATTTGATGTAAAAAAAAAAATGGAGCCTTGAATAGGTCATAATTCAGAACATTGGTTTGAATTTATTTTTTGTGCAATGGTAGTTAAAAAAAATAAAATAAAAATACCACAAATTATTTGGGATCCACTCGTGTTAAAAATAAGTAATACATTTTTTTAATTAATTTTTTTACCTTTAATGCCTAAATTTTAAGATTTGATATTGTTTTATGCCCTTTTTGTCAAAGAATATTTATTTTTATATATGGCAAACAAACAAATTATGCAATTCTTTTCCCCACAAAAAGTATTTCAAAGTGAAATTTGATGTAAAAAAAAAAATGGAGCCTTGAATAGGTCATAATTCAGAACATTGATTTGAATTTATTTTTTGCGCAATGGTAGTTAAAAAAAAAATACCACAAATTATTTGGGATCCACTCATGTGTTAAAAATAAGTAATACATTATTTATTTATTTTTACTTTCAATGCCTAAATTTTAAGATTTTATATTAATTGTTTTATGCCCTTTTTGTCAAAGAATAATTATTTTTATATATGGCAAACACACAAAATATGCAATTTTTTTTCCCCACAAAAGGTATTTCAAAGTGAAATTTGATGTAAAAAAAAAAATGGAGCCTTGAATAAGTCATAATTCAGAATATTGATTTGAATTTATTTTTTGCCCAATGGTAGTTAAAAAAAAATAAAAAAATACCACAAATTATTTGGGATCCACTCGTGTTAAAAATAAGTCATACATTTTTTTTATTTTATTTTTTTTACTTTCAATGCCTAAATTTTAAGATTTTATATTAATTGTTTTATGCCCTTTTTGTCAAAGAATAATTATTTGTATATATAGCAAACACACAAAATATGCATTTTTTCCCCCACAAAAGGTATTTCAAAGTGGAATTTGATGTAAAAAAATAAAATAAAAAAATAAAAATGGAGCCTTGATTAGGTCATAATTCAGAACATTGATTTGAATTTGTTTTTTGCGCAATGGTTGTTAAAACAAACAAAAAAATATCACAAATTATTTGGGATCCGCATGTTTTAAAAATAAGTCATACATTTTTTATTTTTTTTTTAACTTTCAATGCCTATATTTTAAGTTTTTATTTTTTGTCTTATGCCCTTTTTGTCAAAGAATAATTATTTTTATATATGGCAAACACACAAAATATGCAATTTTCCCCCCCACAAAAGGTATTTCAAAGTGGAATTTGATGTAAAAAAAAATAAAAAATGGAGCCTTAAATAGGTCATAATTCAGAACGTGGATTTGTATTAATTTTTTTGCGCAATGGTACTTAAAACAAAAACAAAATATCATAAATTATTTGGGATCCACATGTTAAAAATAAGTCATACATTTTTATTTTTTATTTTTTTTACTTTCAATGCCTAAATTTTAAGTTTTTATTTTTTGTCTTATGCCCTTTTTGTCAAAGAATAATTATTTTTATATATGGCAAACACACAAAATATGCAATTTTTTTTCCCCACAAAAGGTATTTTAAAGTGGAATATGATGTAAAAAATATATTTAAAAATGGGGCCTTGAATAGGTAATAATTCAGAACATTGATTTTAATTAATTTTTTGCGCAATGGTTAGTTACAACAACAAAAAAATATCACAAATTATTTGGGATCCACATGTGTTAAAAATAAGTCATAAATTTTTATTTTTATTTTTTTACTTTCATTGCCTAAATTTAAAGTTTACATTTTTTGTCTTATGCCCTTTTTGTCAAAGAATAATTATTTATATATATATGGCAAACACACAAAATATGCAATTTGTTTTCCACAAAAAGTATTTAAAAGTGGAATTTAATTTAATTTAAGTGCATCATGTTCATTTACACCTGCAGAAATGATCCGTAGTCAGACTCAATTATGGTGGCAGGCCTCAGCTCTCAGGCGCTGCCCAGCCTTCCATCACCCCTATGGGATTTGCATCAAGGGCGTTGGATTGGGGTTGGAGAAGGGAGTTTGTTGTGTCTTTGCCGCACTGTCCTTCAGGAGAGTGCGAGAAGCCAGGGAAACAATCCATGTTAGAATGTTTTGTATGCGAGTGAAAATGTGCTTTTCACTCTAAATTGTCTATGACTGGTCTTCAAAATCCAGCGGGGCAGACAGTCCGATGTGATCCAAATCACAAAAGTGTTCTTCCCGCATCCTCCAATCACATTGGACACTTAACATTAAGCTCCTAAAAAGAAAGTGCAAACATAAGGAATATGTAAGAAATGCTTAATAAAGTGTAAGAAAATAGTGCAAAGTGTGAAAATGTAAACCTAGAGAACCCTGAGAACTATTTTCTGCAGGTTTAGTGCCAGGAAGCCACAGCTGTGCTCTAAAGGGTGAGGTGGTGTGGTCTTGGTGGGGACTAGAGCCTTGCATCATTTACAGACCACTTTGGTCTGACTTCGGTCCGTTTTGAAGAACAAAATCCCCAAAAGTGCCATACTGTCCAGGTGACTTTTCCTCCTTTATCCACAATTTCTTCAGTTTTACTTTCTCTTCTCACTCCGTGAGACAACAAGATGGCGCAACCAAACTTGATAGTTGATACTGTTACCTGATTGGCTGTTGGCGTGTCACTCCCACTGATCAGTGACGACTTCCTGTGTTGCTTGGTTACCAGAGAGCGAGCGCCTTTTGTTCATGCAACCAACCTTGCCGAGCAACTTCCGCTTTGAATCAAGCATTCCTTGCTTCGGGCCTGCATCCGCTCCGAGACCTTCTTGGTTGTAGTAGTGAAATCGCCATGTAAAATTGCTAATGCTAATCAGTAGCATGTCAATAGCAAAGCCAGTGTGTATTAGCAACAAGCTAGTGCATTTTTGGAAAAGCGGAGCCTTACTTTACCTTCGTTTTGAGTCAATTACTTTCTTAGCATTGGAAATTACAACATTACCTAGAGGTAGATTGCCTGAGGCCGCTCTCAGTGCTGCTGGAGTGATCGCTGCTGAAGTTTTACGTGATTCGATGCCCTGTCGGAGGGGCGGAATTTGGTCAGTGCCAAAAAAGTACCAGATTCGGTATCCATTCCTACATATCATATGTCAAAATTGGTACTGTTGAGTATCAGTATCCATTCTCAGGTAGCGGTATTTGCAGTTTGGATTCAAATGTGAAAGGTACATAACCCTAAATGGGATTAAGAGTGCACAAAAAATCGATTCACATTGGAAATGCAATTTAAAAAAAAAAAAAAAAAAAAAAAAATTCTCCAAAAATCTATTTAAAAAAATAAATAAATGTATTTGTATAATTTAACAAAAAATAAAAAATAAATAAATAAATATATATATATATATATATATATATATATATATATATATATATATATATATATATATATATATATATATATATATATATATATATATAAAAAACAATTGTGTGTATATACATTTTTTGAATTTTTTTTTAACAATCACTTTTTAGAGATGTTTTAGGCCAGAGGTGTCATAGTTGTTTTCACTGAGGGCCACATCACAGTTATGTTTGGCCTCAAGGGGCCCACTTCTAACAGTGAATACTATTATTGCACATTTTTTTAATGCATTTTATCAGATTTTTTTTTTAAACTAAAATGTCTAAAAAAAACATGGTAAATTGCGAAAATTTCACCTGAAAATGTAGTGTATATTACTGTAAATGGAAAAACGGTACTGCTGTTTTTATGGTAAAAAAAAAAAAAAAAAAAAGGCAGCTCAGTTGCCAGAAGTTTACTGTAAAATGTACATGTTTTTTTGACTGTAAATAAAAAAAACTGCAATTTTACAGTAAAATTTTGGCATCTTGTTTTTACCGCAAATCAACAACTGTAGATGTTTCGGTGTATTACTGTAAATGCCAAAACGACACCACAGTTTGCTGTAAAAACCACAGTAAATTTCACAATTTTACCATGAAATCTGTTGCTAGTTTTGCACAATTTGATAGATAACTTGCTTTGAAACCATTATTAGTATTTATTTCTATTTAAAAAATGGTTTGAATGTTTGATGATATATTTTTGCATAATTAGACAATAGCCAAGTTCTTGGTTGTAGTGTCATTTAAGACCATCTCTTGATGCTGTCTGCTATTTAACATCGACATAGCCATTAGAGACGTGATATTTGTAATCTGTGCCAATATTACATTGGGTACACTGCAAAAACTGAAATCTAAGTAAGATTAAATATCTCAAATAAGGGTGATATTTGCTTATTTTATGTCTGGTAAGATACTTCTTCTCACTAAGCAGATTTTATGTTAGAGTGTTTTACTTTGTTTTAAGGGTTTTGGTCCTAAATGATCTCAGTAAGATATTACAGCTTGTTGCTGAGATTTGATGACCTATTTTGAGTAAAACATGCTTGAAACTAGAATATCAACTGTTGCAAAGCTGTGTCATCAACACTCACAAGTATAAAGCTGTTTTTTCAAAGAAAAAATGTAAAATATTTGGAAAAATGCCAATAAGCCCTTTAGAAGCATTAAAGATAAACTGACTCAATTTAAGATATTGAATAGATTGTATTTTACATCTTCTCAGCAGTTTAAAATTGGTGTAGTAGATAGCAAGTTATGTATGAAGTGTCGGGCAGCTGAGGGAACTCTTGTTCATTTATTGTGGGAATGTCCGAGAATAAAAGAGTTATGGTTGAAAACAACAAAAGAAGCAATCACATTCCTTAATATAAACATCCCAATGACACTGCAAACTTGTATTCTTGGGGATCTCCATCAATTTAGTAACGTGTCATCAAAGAGTAAAAATGCTTTTCTTTCAATATGCATAATAACAAAAAGGGTAATATTTAAAAAATGGATAGCTGTTGATAGTCCAACTCATACTGACTGGTACACACAAGCTATGGAGATGATATCAGTAGAACAAACTGCATTTAGTTTAGATAATAATGAGTCATATATTGGAATATGGGATCCATTATTTAAATTTGTTTCAACTATTAAATTAACCAAAATATGACTTATTATATCATTGTGGAAAATATTGGACACAGTGTGTTGTCAAGCTTGTGAGATGTGATGCAGGTGTGGGCCACTTTGACAATATTGTTCATTTCTCATTTTTAAAATTATTTTTGATTAATGTTTTTAATGATAATATCAATGAGGGTTGTTTTTTTAATCACTGCTATTTTGAAATTATTACTAATACTGATGCTGTTGTCGATAATGTTCATTTTTGTTTCACTACATTTGTATTGTTCCGTGTCATGTTTGTGTGTCCTCAATTGCTCTCAATTGCTCTGTTTGTTGTTATTCCTAACATTGGTGGGATGGGTTTGGTTTTGGAATTGGATTGCATTGTTGTGGTATTGTTGTGCATTGTTTTGTTGATTGATAAATAAATACAAAAATAAATACAAAAAATACAAAAAATTCTTATTTCAAGCATGAAATAAAAAAATCATGATTTTGACACAATTGTGTCTCATAATTAAAACAGATGACAGCCAAATGGACTTTGCTGTTTTATTTTCAATGAAACAATAGAAAATAGGTACTCATATAGTAGTACAGTTGGCACAGTACAGTAAACTGACAGTTAATATTTAAACATTTAACATGTGACATTTCTAACAATTTTGAGCAGAAATAGTTCATGCACATTCAGATAAATTCTTCCAAATTACAATTTAAAAAAATTGTGCCGGGCTGTAAATATATATATATATATATATATATATATATATATATATATATATATATATATATATATATATATATATATATATATATATTTGGTCAGTGCCAAAAAAGTACCAGATTCGGTATCCATTCCTACATATCATATATCAAAATTGGTACTTTTGAGTATCAGGATTCATTCTAAGGTAGCGGTATTTGCAGTTTGGATTCAAATGTGAAAAGTACATAACCCAAAATAGGATTAAGAGTGCACAAAAAATCGATTCACATCGGAAATGCAATTTTTTTAAAAATATATATATTTTTCTCCAGAAATCTATTTAAAAAAAAAAAAAGTATTTTGTATAATTAAAAAAAAATTAAAATAAATAAAAATGTTAAATGACAAAACGGATTAACTCGCTGGAATATAAAGACAATGTGTGTGTGTATATGTATGTATATATATATATATATATATATATATATATATATATATAATTCCTTGCGCACTAATGACTGAAAGAGCACGCACTTGGCATGATGATGTCATGTTATCGATGGAAAAATGCATTTTTAGACAATGTGATTTGCCTGAGTGGCTAGGAGACCCCGAGAGTAACAAGCGGTTGCCTTTCCATTAAGAAAAATAAACTAGTTTTTAGTATAAGTTTGCTGATTTCAAGAAATGTAATGCCGAGCGCATATCATTATGTCAAGATAATGGCACTAGCATTTACTTAATTTAAGAATATTTTTCAACATATTGAGGAAAAAAAGGTCTCGTATTTGTTTTTTCTATCAAGAAAAGTGCACTTGTTATTAGTGAGAATATACTTATTTTAAGGTATTTTTGGGTTCATTGAGGTTACCTAATTTTACTTGTTTTGGAAAGTCTTGACAAGCGAAATTTTCTTGTTCTATTGGCAGATAAATTTGCTTAATTCAAGTAAAATACCACTAGTTTTTGTATTTTTTTTCCTTGTTTTTGAACACTGACTTTTTGCAGTGTACAACAAGAACTGGTCTGTTTACTTATAAGGGGCCGCAGATGCCCTGTTTTGGTGTGACGCATTAGAATGTGTACACGGACACTGGGACTTCACATGTAGGTGTGAAAATACAAGAAAAAAAAACTGGATAATTTGAGAAATCAGACTAATTTAGTGCATGGAATTGTAGTCCGTGTGTAGGAAGGGTTATTTAGCACAGCACCCCACGGGAAGACTCCCAACACTTCCCCATTGGACAAAGGCTCATTGTACCAATGTGACCCATGTGTTAAGTGTTACGCTGCAATCTGCCACTAACTCTACAAGAAGTGCACAGGACCAAGAAAAAAACAAAACGACCCCATCTGCCCACGCGTACTTTGTCGTGTGAACATGGAACCAACGCAGGCGGGGACAGCAGATGAGAGGAGATGCTACCAATGGAGATAATATGTTTCTGCTCAGGGAGCAGATGTTGGCGTCTTCCCATGTGACCTCATGTTCTTGCATTATTCCTGGGTCGCCGTGACATGGTGGTTTAGATGGAAGGAATGGACTTTCTTGCTTTAAACAAAACTAAGCACCCTTTTCCAGGAGTATGGTCAGTGTATATATCAGTATGACATTGCAACAGGGGTGTCCAAACATTTTCCACCACACACTGAAAAGTCAAAGCATGCGGAGTTCATTTTGATATTTTTAATTTTCGTAACAAATACATTATATAGTTTAGTCCAGGGGACCTGGAATGGTCTTTCCAATTTTTTTTAAAATAAGTTGGATATTATTATGCTTTTATTTTATTTTTCTCAACATTTAAATGTAGAGATCAGCTTCAGGTCTGTCAATATAAAGTAATTTTTTTTTGTTTATGCTCTTTTTGTCAAAAACCTTGTTTTTTTTTAAATTACAAGGACACCAAATATGCAATATTTTACCCCATTTTTTGTTGTTGTTGAATATTTGATATGAAGTAATTGGAGCCTTAATTAGGTCACAATTCATAACATTGATTTTGATTTATTATTTTTTGCGTAAAAAACCACAAAGGATTGAGGATCCAAAGGGGCCCCGCTCATAAGTGTTAAAAATAAGTCATACATTTGTTTTGTTTTTTACTTTCATAGCCTAAATTTCTAAAAACTATCCATCAATTTGTCTTATGCCCTTTTTGTCAAATAATATATTTTTTTTATATGGCAAACACAAAATCGCAATTTTTTTTCCACAAAAAGTATTTAAGTATAATTTTTGAAGTAAAAAAAATAAATGGACCCTTAAATAAGTCATATTTCAGAACATTAATTTGAATTTATTTGTTACGCAATGGTAGTTAAAAAAATAATAAAAAAATACCACTAATTATTTGGGATCCACAGGTGCCCCCCCCCCCCCCCCACACGTGTTAAAAATAAGTCGTACATTTTTTAAATTATTTTTTTACTTTCAATGCCTAAATTTCTGGAGCGATCCATCGATTTTAAGTTTCTTGTTTTTTTTGTCTTATGCCCTTTTTGTCAAAGAATAACTATTTTTTTATTTGGCAAACACACAAAATATGCAATTTTATCCACAACAAATATCTAAAAGTGGAATTTTTGATGTTAATAAAATTGAGCCTTAAATAGGTCATAATTCAGAACATTGATTTTAATGTATTTTGCGCAATGGTAGTTAAAAAAAATAAAATAAAAATAAAATACTAAAAATTGGGATCCACGGGGGCTCCACTCGTGTTAAAAATAAGTCATACATTTTTTTTTACTTTCAATGCCTAAATTTCTAGAGCTGTCCATCAATTTTAAGTTGTTTTTTGTCTTATGTCCTTTTTGTCAAAGAACAATTATTTTTAATAGGGCAAACACACAAAACATGCAATTTTTTTCCCACAAACAGTATTTAAAAGTGGAATTTTTGATGTTAGAAAAATGGAGCCTTAAACAGGTCATAACTCAGAACATTGATTTAGATTTATTTTTTGTGCAATGGTAATTTAAAAAATAAATAAATAAAAAATAACACTAATTATTTGGGATCCACATGGGCCCCACTCGTGTGTTAAAAATAATTCATACATTTATTTTTTTAATTTATTTTTTTACTTTCTATGCCTACATTTCTATAGCTATCCATCGATTTTAAGTTGTTTTTTTTTTGTCTTATGCCCTTTTTGTCAAAGAATAGTTATTTTTTATATGGCAAACACACAAAATATGCATTTTTTCCCAGAACAAATATTTAAAAGTGGATTTTTTTATGTTGAAAAAAAATGGAGCCTTAAATAGGTCATAATTCAGAACATAGATTTGAATGTATTATTTTTTGCGCAATGGTAGTTAAAAACAATTAAATAAATGAAAAATAAAATACCACAAATTAATTGGGATCCACAGGGGCTCCACTCGTGTTAAAAATAAGTCATACATTTCTAAAAATTTTTTTTACTTTCAATGCCTACATTTCTAGACCCATCCATCGATTTTAAGTTTTTTTTTTTTTGTCTTATGCCCTTTTTGTCAAATAATAATTATTTTTAATATGGCAAACACACAAAATATGCAATTTTTTTCCACAAAGTATTTAAAAGTGGAATTTTTGATGTTAAAAAAATGGAGCCTTAAACGGGTCATAATTCAGAACATTGATTTTGATTTATTTTTTTGTGCAATGGTAATAAAAAAAATAAAATTAAAATACCACTAATTATTTGGGATCCACATGGGCCGCACTCGTGTTAAAAATAAGTCATACATTTTGTTTTTCTTACTTTCAATGCCTAAATTTAAAGTTTACTTTTTTTTTCTTAGGCCCTTTTTGTCTAAGATTAGTTCTTTTGTATATGGCAAACACATAAAATATGCAATTTTTTTCCACAAAAAATAATTAAAAGTAGAATTTTTTGTTAAAAAAATGAAGCCTTAAAAAGGTCATAATTCAGAACATTGATTTTGATGTATTTTTGCAAAATGGTAATTATACAAAAAAAAAAACCACAAATTATTTGGGATCCACAGGGGCCCCACTCATAAGTGTTAAAAATAAGTCATACATTTTTTTTCACTTTCAAATTCAGATCTGTCTATTAGCATGCGTTTTGTCTTTTGCCCATTTTGTCAAAACCTTTTTTTATTTTTCATTATGGCAAACACATATGCAATTTTTTTCACCAAAAATATTTCAAACTGGAATTTTTGATGTGAAAAAGTTCGGAGCCTTGAATAGGTCAATAATTCATAATATTGATTTCGATTTATGTTTTTTAAATATCCACAGTTTCAAGATAAAAAAAAATCTGCGTGACAGTTTTGTGTTAACAGTGTCAACTAGGGTATACCGGTACTAGTATAGTACCGTAATACTAATAAATCATATTCGGTACTATACCGCCTCTAAAAAGTATTTTTATTTTTTTTATTTATATCCTGTTTATAAACATATATATCCCTGGACACATCAGGACTTTGAATATGACCAATGTATGATCTTTGGTATCGGATTGATACCCAAATTTGTGGTATCATCCAAACCTAATGTAAAGTATCAAACAACAGAAGAATAAGTGATTATTACATTTTAACAGAAGTGTAGATAGAACATGTTGAAAAGGAAAATAAGCAGATATTAACAGTAAATGAACAAGTAGATCATTTTTTACAGCTTGTCCTTTTTAATGCTGACAAAATAATAGAATGGAAAATGACACAATATGTGACTGCATATGTCAGCAGACTAATTAGGAGCCTTTGTTTGTTTACTTACTGCTAAAAGACACGTTGTCTTGTATGTTCACTATTTTATTTGGGGACAAACATGCAATAAGAAACATATGTTTAATGTACAGTAAGATTTTTTGTTAAAATAAAGCCAATAATGCCATTTTTGTGGTCAGTTTTCTAAATAAAAGGTATCAAAGTACGGAAAAGTATTGAAATACATTTTGGTACCGGTATTGTGACAACTCCAGTGTCAACATTGCAATTTTTTTACTTGTACATTTCACCTGTTTGCTGTTTTATTCCACTTTTTTATTCATTTATTTTCAGGTTTTTTTCGAGTATTTTTAGAATGTGCCGCGTGCCATAAAAAAAAAAAAAGAGCTGTGGGCTGCAAATGGCCCCTGGGGCCACACTTTGGACACCATTGCATTACAACATAGCCGTAATGGAGTCCCAATTTAGAGTGCAATTAAGTCCAACTCCCTACCAATCCTTTTTAATCGCAGCCTTTTTGACAAAACCAACATTCAACTTTGTCTAAAGGAAGGGGACCAGACGACGCTTAAATAAAGGACCAAATGAAGGAAGACAAACACTTTTCCCGTCCAGAATACACTTTTTTTTCCCCCCCTTCAGTCAGCTGGTGCAGTCGCTCACTAGTCAAACATGGAAAGAATGGTCACATGCAGACTACAACATGAGCTCAATGTGTGTTTTGTTTTCTAATTCATCATTTACTGCAGTCACGTGCGCTCCCAGCTGGTTTGTTATTGAATGTAACGTTTGTGTTCCCGATACGCGTCCAGTTGGGATTGGCTGTAGGATTTCCTGTGAAATGAATTAATTGTCATGAGTTCCGCAAAGGTATACGACGTTTATGCGTGCATGAGTTAACAAGCCAGCGCTTTTTGTGTACTTTGCCCGGCCACCTTGTTTGCTTTTCATGCAATTATGTCGTGTTCGCTATGTTTAGGTTAGACGTTTTTGTATTTAAGAACAACTTTCAGTGACAAATTACTGGAAAAGTCTGTGGCGAACAAACAAAAACTTAATACATGCGGATCTGGGGTTTTTTTTTTAAACAGGTGCTCTTAAAGTATGTAATGTTTTTAGCTTTTAAAAAAACAAGTCATGCGCGGTTATTTTAATCTGGGATGGCCGATACATTTATATTGTGCTATACACTACCGTTCAAAAGTTTGGGGTCACCCAAACAATTTTGTGGAATATCCTTCATTTCGAAGAACAAGAATAGACTGTCGAGTTTCAGATGAAAGTTCTCTTTTTCTGGACATTTTGAGCGTTTAATTGACCCCACAAATGTGATGCTCCAGAAACTCAATCTGCTCAAAGGAAGGTCAGTTTTGTAGCTTCTGTAACGAGCTAAACTGTTTTCAAATGTGTGAACATGATTGCACAAGGGTTTTCTAATCATCAATTAGCCTTCTGAGCCAATGAGCAAACACATTGTACCATTAGAACACTGGAGTGATAGTTGCTGGAATTGGGCCTCCATACACCTATGTAGATATTGCACCAAAAACCAGACATTTGCAGCTAGAATAGTCATTTACCACATTAGCAATGTATAGAGTGTATTTCTTTAAAGTTAAGACTAGTTTAAAGTTATCTTCATTGAAAAGTACAGTGCTTTTCCTTCAAAAATAAGGACATTTCAATGTGACCCCAAACTTTTGAGCGGTAGTGTATATTGCAGCTTCTTGCAATAACGATATATATCAATATAAAATTATAATAAAATGGGTTACATATTGCGTCATTTCTGGTTTTATTATTTTCTCAAAACTATTAATTTACTGTTAATATTTGGTTACTTTCTGTTAAAATGTAAAACACTTGTAATTCTGTTGTTTGGATACTTTACATTAATAATTAATTAATTTTTCCAGGCTTTCGAGGGCCAAATAAAACGAAGTGTAATCAGTTTTGGAAAAGTATCCTTATGACTAACCAAATATTACATTGCGAGAATGGGTTTGAATCGTGTTGACTCGAGTTTATTCTGAATCCCAGGAATTGGATTGAATTGTTTAGTGTACAAGTATTCACCCCCCAATGATTAAGTCATTCTGAGTTAATTTCGTACATGGGTTGCGCTTAATTTACTAGATCTTATGTTTAAATCATAATGACGTGAATTGCTAGCAGACACAGTAATTACCGGGAATGCGATTCTTATTCATCCCAATGCGATTAAGAATTTAGAAAAATCGATAAAAATATATATTATATATATTTTTCTCCAAAAATCACTTTTAAAAATTATATATATTTTGTATAATTTAAAAAATATATATATATGAAAAACAATTTTGTATATACAATTTAAAAAATAAAAATTTTTTAGGCCAGAGGTGTCAAAGTCATTTTCACTGAGGGCCACATCGCAGTTATGTTTGGCCCCAGAGGGCCTTTCTAACAGTGAATACTAATATTACACCATTTTTTTATGCATTTTATTAGTAGATTTTTTTTTTAACTAAAAAGTATAAAAAAATATGTTAAGTTGCAATAAAGGCAGCTCAGTTGCCAGAATTTTACTGTAAAATGTACATTTGTTTTTGTTTTTACTATAAAAAAAAAAAGAAGCAATTTTACTGTAAAATTTTGGAACATGAGCTGCCAGTTTTTTTTGTTTTTTTTACTGTAAACCAACAACTGTAGAGTTTTCTGTGAATTACTGTAAATGCCAAAACGGCACCACAATTTATTACAGTAAAAAAAAAGTACAGTTTTGTTTTCATTTGGAGAAAAATGCTGGAAAAACCGCAGTAAATTTCACAATTTTACCATGAAATCTATTGCTACTTTTGCAAAATTTGATGGATAACTTGCTTTGAAATCCTTATTAGTATTTATTTCTATTTAAAAAATAGTTTGATTGTTTGATAATATATTTTTGCATAATTAGACAATATTTAAGTTAACCTAATTTGCGATTACATGGAGTACATATTTTTTTTCCCTCCCAAAATAGAAAAAACTAATACATTTCTTAAGAAAAGTTACAGTACTTTATTGATACATATTATATCCAGGATTTCAAGGGCGAATTAAAATGAAGTGGCGGGTCACATCTTGAGTTTGACACCTGTGTTTGAGGCCATCTCCATGCAACAAGAAAGCGCTTGTCTTTAACCTGTTTTGAAAAAGTATCATTGTGACTAACCAAATATTACATTGCGAGAATGGGTTTGAATCGTGTTGATTCTGAATCCCAGGAATTGGAATCGGATTGAATTGTTTTGGTGCCCAAAGATTCACCCCCCGCCCTCTTATGTTTAAATCATAATGACGGGAAATGCTGGCAGACATAGTAATTACGGAAATGTGATTCTTATTCATCCCAATGCGATTAAGAATTTTGAAAAATCGATTAAAAAAAATATATAAAATTTTCTCCAAAAATCAATTAAAAAATTATATATATTTTGTATAATTTAAAACATATATATATGAAAAACAATTGTGTATACAATTGTTTACATTTTTTTTTTAAGAATCACATTTTAAAGATGTTTTAGGCCAGATGTGTCAAAGTCGTTTTCACTGAGGGCCACATCGCAGTTATGTTTGGCCCCAGAGGGCAGCTTTTAACAGTGAATACTAATATTACACAATTTTTTAATGCATTTTATTAGATTAAAAAAAAAAAAAAAAGTATAAAAAAATATGGTAAGTTGCAATAAAGGCAGCTCATTTGCCAGAATTTTACTGTAAAATTTACATTCGTTTTTTTTTTTACTGTAAATAGAAAAAAAATGCAATGTTACAGTAAAATGTTGGCACCTTGTCAGGTTCAAACACTGATGACATCTATTAATCAAACAAGAAACAAGGAATCATGCAGAGACAGAGGTCAATTTAGCTCATGAGGAGAACGCATGGAGCTGCACACTTAGTCACAGTCTCGCCCACACGCTCTAAGGTTCAGCTCCCGCGTCCCTCTTTTCATTCAGAGTTCCATAGTCAACAACACTAAGGCCGCCTCTAAAAGGAGTGGTCACATATATTATGCAAAGCAGGTCCAGGACGCACAGTACGTGACGGAAGGGCTGGGGGGCCTGTGATTTCGCCTTGTCCCCGCTTCGTCTGCGTGTTGTCATCTTATCTTCGTTGAGGTCCTTGAAGTCTCTGCTTCGTCTGCGTGCTGTCATCTTATCTTCGTTGAGGTCCTTGAAGTCCTTGGCTGTTAGCGGGCTAAAACAAAGATAACATCTGTGGCTGAGGCCACCCCTCAGACAAGAAGTTTTATCCTTGCATAGATTATAAAAGTCTAACTTGAGCACAATAGCTAATAACTAAAGCAACGGACCTTAAGCATACTAAAGTTAGTGTGATATATACATAATTATTTTAACCTTTCCCTCCTGTTTATCACATAACTTCTCCAGAATCTTCTTATCCCTAATAACTTCTTCTTGCGATTTTCAGTTAATAGTTCATTTCCCTAGGGCCAAGTTATATTTACACTCAGAGTTCAACATAATTTTCTCTATTTAGTTTTTTTTTACTGTAAATAGAAAAAAAATGCAATGTTACAGTAAAATGTTGGCACCTGAGCTGCCAGTTTTTTTGTTTTTTTTACTGCAAATCAACAACTGTAGATTTTTCGGTGTATTACTGTAAATGCCAAAACAACCCCACAGTTTATTACAGTAAAAAAAAAGTACAGTTTTTTTTCATTTGGAGAAAAATGTTGTAAAAAATGCAGTAAATTTCACAATTTTACCATGAAATCTATTGCTACTTTTACATTGCACATATTGATGGATAACTTGCTTTGAAATCATTATTAGTATGTATTTCTGTTTTAAAAAGGGTGTAAATGTTTAATATATTTTTGCACAATTAGACAATATTTACGTTAACATAATTTGCGAATACATGGAGTACATGTTTTTTTCCCCTCCCAAAATACGAAAAACTAATCAATTTAGTTAGAAAAGTTACAGTACTTTATTGATACATATTATTTCCAGGCTTTCGAGGGCCAAATAAAATGAAGTGCAACCTGTTTTGGAAAAGTATCATTATGACTAACCAAATATTACATTGCGAGAATGGGTTTGAATTGCGTTGACTCGAGAGTTGATTCTGAATCCCAGGAATTGGAATGGGATTGAATTGTTTGGTGCCCAAGTATTCACCCCCCAATGATTAGGTCATTCTGAGTTAATTTCGTACATGGGTTGCACTTAATTTACTAGATCTTATGTTTTAATCATAATGACGGGAATTGCTAGCAGACACAGTAATTACCGGAAATGCGATTCTTATTCATCCCAATGCGATTAAGAATTTTGAAAAATTGATAAAAATATATATTATATATATTTTTCTCCAAAAATGTATTAAAAAAATTATATATATTTTGTATAATTTAAAAAATCTATATATATGAAAAAAAATTGTGTATATACAATTTAAATTTTTTTTTTTTTTAAATACAATTTTTTTAGGCCAGAGGTGTCAAAGTCGTTTTAACTGAGGGCCACATCGCTGTTATGTTTGGCCCCAGAGGGCCGCATCTAACAGTGAATACTAATATTACACAATTTTTTTATGCGTTTTATTAGTTACAATAAAGGCAGCTCAGTTGCCAGAATTTGACTGTAAAATGTAAAATTTTTTTTTTACTGTAAATAAAAAAAACTGCAATTTTACAGTAAAATTTTGGCACCTGAGCTGCCAGGTTTTTTTTTTGGTTTTTTACTGCAAATCAACAACTGTAGATTTTTCGGTGTATTACTGTAAATGCCAAAACAACCTCACAGTTTTTACAGTAAAAAAAAGTATTTTTTTTCATTTAGACAAAAATGCTGGAAAAAATTGTTAACCACTGTTAAAAAAAAATGTTACCATGAAATCTATTGCTACTTTTACATTGCACAATTTGATGGAAAACTTGCTTTGAAATCATTATTAGTACTGTATTGGAAAAGTACCATTATGACTAACCAAATATTACTTTGCGAGAATGGGTTTGGATCGTGTTGACTCGACGAGTTGATTCTGAATCCAAGGAATTGGAATCGGATAGAATTGTTTGGTGCCCAAAGATCCACCCCCCAATGATTAGGTCATTCTGAGTTAATTTCGTACATGGGTTGCACTTAATTTACTAGATCTTATGTTTAAATCATAATGACGGGAATTGCTAGCAGACACAGTAATTACCGGAAATGTGATTCTTATTCATCCCATTGCGATTAAGAATTTTGAAAAATTGATAAAAATCTCTCCAAAAATTAATTAGAAAAATTATATGTATTTTGTATAATTTAAAAAATCTATATATATGAAAAACAATTGTGTATATACAATTTAAAAAAAAAAACAAAAAACATTTTTTTAGGCCAGAGGTGTCAAAGTCGTTTTCACTGAGGGCCACATCGCTGTTATGTTTGGCCCCAGAGGGCCGCATCTAACAGTGAATACTAATATTACACAATTTTTTTATGCATTTTATTAGTTGCAATAAAGGCAGCTCAGTTGCCAGAATTTTACTGTAAAATGTAAAAAAAAATTTCTACTGTAAATAAAAAAAACTTAAATTTTACAGTAAAATTTTGGCACCTGAGCTGCCAGGTTTTTTTTTTTTTTTTTTACTGCAAATCAACAACTGCAGATTTTTCGGTGTATTACTGTAAATGCCAGAACCTCAGTTTTTACAGTAAAAAAAAGTATATATTTTTTCATTTAGACAAAAATGCTGGAAAAAACTGTTAACCACTGTTAAAAAAAATGTTACCATGAAATCTATTGCTACTTTTACATTGCACAATTTGATGGAAAACTTGCTTTGAAATCATTATTAGTACTGTATTGGAAAAGTACCATTATGACTAACCAAATATTACATTGCGAGAATGGGTTTGGATCGTGTTGACTCGACGAGTTGATTCTAAATCCCAGGAATTGGAATCGGATAGAATTGTTTGGTGCCCAAGGATCCACCCCTCAATGATTAAGTCATTCTGAGTTAATTTCGTACATGGGTTGCACTTAATTTACTAGATCTTATGTTTAAATCATAATGACGGGAATTGCTAGCAGACACAGTAATTACCGGGAATGTGATTCTTATTCATCCCAATGCGATTAAGAATTTTGAAAAATTGATAAAAATCTCTCCAAAAATTAATTAGAAAAATTATATGTATTTTGTATAATTTAAAAAATCTATATATATGAAAAACAATTGTGTATATACAATTTAAAAAAAACAAAAAAAAAACATTTTTTTAGGCCAGAGGTGTCAAAGTCGTTTTCACTGAGGGCCACATCGCTGTTATGTTTGGCCCCAGAGGGCCGCATCTAACAGTGAATACTAATATTACACAATTTTTTTATGCATTTTATTAGTTGCAATAAAGGCAGCTCAGTTGCCAGAATTTGACTGTAAAATGTAAACATTGTTTTTACTGTAAATAAAAAAAACTGTAATTTTACAGTAAAATTTTGGCACCTGAGCTGCCAGTTTTTTTTTGTTTGTTTTTTTACTGCAAATCAACAACTGCACATTTTTCGGTGTATTACTGTAAATTCCAAAACAACCTCAGTTTATTAGAGTAAAAAAAAGTTTGTTTTTTTCATTTAGACAAATATGCTGGAAAAAACTGTTAACCACTGTTAAAAAAATGTTACCATGAAATCTATTGCTACTTTTACATTGCACAATTTGATGGAAAACTTGCTTTGAAATCATTATTAGTACTGTATTGGAAAAGTACCATTATGACTAACCAAATATTACATTGCGAGAATGGGTTTGAATTGCGTTGACTCGAGAGTTGATTCTGAATCCCAGGAATTGGAATCGGATTGAATTGTTTGGTGCCCAAGGATCCACCCCCCAATGATTAAGTCATTCTGAGTTAATTTCGTACATGGGTTGCACTTAATTTACTAGATCTTATGTTTTAATCATAATGACGGGAATTGCTAGCAGACACAGTAATTACCGGAAATGCGATTCTTATTCATCCCAATGCGATTAAGAATTTTGAAAAATTGATAAAAATATATATTATATATATTTTTCTCCAAAAATTAATTAAAAAAATTATATATATTTTGTATAATTTAAAAAATATATATATATGAAAAACAATTGTTTATATACAATTTTAAAAAAAAAATAAAAAAAAAGAATACAATTTTTTTAGGCCAGAGGTGTCAAAGTCGTTTTCACTGAGGGCCACATCGCTGTTATGTTTGGCCCCAGAGGGCCGCATCTAACAGTGAATACTAATATTACACAATTTTTTAATGCATTTTATTAGTTGCAATAAAGGCAGCTCAGTTGCCAGAATTTGACTGTAAAATGTAAAATTTTTTTTTTACTGTAAATAAAAAAAACTGCAATTTTACAGTAAAATTTTGGCACCTGAGCTGCCAGGTTTTTAAAATTTTTTTTTACTGCAAATCAACAACTGTAGATTTTTCCGTGTATTACTTTAAATTCCAAAACAACCTCAGTTTATTACAGTAAAAAAAAATATTTTTGTTTTCATTTAGACAAAAATGCTGGAAAAAACTGTTAAAAAAAATGTTACCATGAAATCTATTGCTACTTTTACATTGCACAATTTGATGGAAAACTTGCTTTGAAATCATTACTAGTACTGTATTGGAAAAGTACCATTATGACTAACCAAATATTACTCTGCGAGAATGGGTTTGGATCGTGTTGACTCGACGAGTTGATTCTGAATCCCAGGAATTGGAATCGGATTGAATTGTTTGGTGCCCAAAGATCCACCCCCCCAATGATTAGGTCATTCTGAGTTAATTTCGTACATGGGTTGCACTTAATTTACTAGATCTTATGTTTAAATCATAATGACGGGAATTGCTGGCAGACTTCGTAATTAAAGACGGCTAATCTGTTTTATTTGGTTCTGGACTTCACAGGCAAGTAAAACCTGCCTCGTATTTAGTCTGACCAGCTGAGTTTTTACCCCCTGGCTTCGCACAAATCCGCGTGAGGAAGTATGAACACTAACAGTGGACGTCACTACTATGACGGATGTTGTGTGTTTTGGAAAGCAGGTCTGTCAGGTCCGTGTCAGTCGGACTAACGTTTTCTACTCCGTCTCTTCTATTTTAAGTCCCGAAACATAACAGAAACGTGGAGGACGACGTCCTCGTCAGCGCTGAGATATTTCCGGAGCGATGCATGGTTGTTTTGGAGCCAAGACGTGTCTGTAGACACCGTGTCAATGTTCTGTTAGTGCAAGGGAGTCCAAATGGCTTCCTCGGCTAGACATGCACTGTAGGGCTTCCCAAGTGTTCTCACGGTGCAACGCTTAATCGTCTGTGACGGGAGGTGAACAAAGCAAATGACCGACCGAGACGTACGACGGCCTGCTAGTCATGTCCGTGTCAGTGCTTTTCTACTTGAGTCCTTTTTAAACTTAGCTTCTAGTCACTGGAGGGACTAGAGCAGTGTTTTTCAACCACAGACTGGTGTGCCGTGGGAGATTATCTAATTTCACCTATTTGGGTTAAAAATATTTTTTGCAAACCAGTAATTATAATCCACAAATGTGCCGTTGTTGAGTGTCGATGCTGTCTAGAGCTCGGCAGAGTAACCGTGTAATACTCTTCCATATCAGTAGGTGGCAGCCGGTAGCTAATTGCTTTGTAGATGTCGGAAACAGCGGTAGGCAGCGTGCAGGTAAAAAGGTATCAAATGCTTAAACCAAAAATAAACAAAAGGTGAGTGCCCCTAAGAAAAGGAATTGAAGCTTAGGGAAGGCTGTGCAGAACGAAACTAAAACTGAACTGGCTAAAAAGTAAACAAAAACGGAACGCTGGACGACAGCAAAGACTTACTGCGGAGCAAAGGCGGCGTCCACAATGTACATCCGAACATGACATGACGATCAACAATGTGCCCACAAAGAGGGATAAAAAAAAACTGGAATATTCTTGATTGCTTAAACAAAGTAGATGCGGGAAACATCGCTCAAAAGGAAGACATGAAACTGCTACAGGAAAATACCAAAAAAAGAGAAAAAGCCACCAAAATAAGGGCGCAAGACAAGATCTAAAACACTACACACAGGAAAACAGCAAAAAAGTCCAATAAGTCAGGGCGTCATGTGACAGGTGGTGACAGTACACCTACTTTGAGACGAGAGCTATAGTGATGCATGCTGGGTTATGGTTTAAAGTCATATCCAACAATTGCGACAATGACTTTTTTACTGTCAACTGAGTTTCGTTTTTTTATGATGTCTGCTGGTGGTGTGCCTTCGCATTTTTTCAATGCAAAAAATGTGCCTTGGCTCAAAAAAAGGTAGAAAAACACCTGGGGCCGTACTTATCAAGCTTCTCAGAATTACTCCTAAGAAGTCTGCTAAGAGTTGACTTAAGAGTAAATAAATTCTTCGCTGAAAGCTGCACTTAAAAGTTAGTTATCAAGCGTCTTACTCACACTTTCAGCGAAGTGTAGGACTGAATCTTAAGTGTCACACTCAGAGCTGAATTACGACATTACTATGTGCCGTAAACGGAATTTAGGTGACGTCATTTCTGTGTCCATAGAAATGACCAATCACGAAAGGGAATCCGTTGTCTAAGAATAAAGAAATACCTTGGAAATATTTAAGTGGACAATGGGAGTGTATATTTTGACAATAAACAACAAAATAATACAAAACAAACTAGTCCCCACCGGCACTCACGCTACCACTCCCTCTCTTCTGTCGCCCACACACTCACTGACGTCACTCACCTCACGGCCACACACATACGCTACTCTCATAACATTTTCTTTCCAATTCATTAATTAGGCAACTAATTTGAAACTGGTGTGAGTGGCTCTATATATACTAGCCCACTGCAGACACATGCAGAAATCAACATGGAATCGAAAAGTATTAAATCTGTGACAAAAATAATACCCGCTCTGTCTAAACGATACCGTTTGATCTGCTCGTCATCAAACAAATCCAGAACATCGTTCCGCTCCCTGAATGTTCGCGCACGTCTCTCTCGCCTCAGTGCCATCCCCTGCTGGCAACTCCTAACCACTTAAGACACCTCTGAAGGTCTCTTAAATATCGTGGAGAGTAGGAGTGATTCTTAGACTTAAGAACGTTGATAAAAAGCTTTTATTCTTAAGTTTGAGAGTAGGACTAAATTTCGCAAATTCTCAGGACTTAAGTGTAAAATGGCACTCTAAGAAACTTGATAAGTACGGCCCCTGGACTAGAGGACAAGGGCGAGCCAAACATGCTACACTGCAAGGCCCACCAGGACACAAAAAAAAGCACCGCCAACCGCTAAACTAGCGCGCTTCAATGTAAACAAAGGTGGGCAGGATCGATATCAATATCGATGGTAACGATACCGAGTGGAATATCTGTTAATTTTACAGTGATTACATCACTATTTTTTTTTTTTAATCACAAAATCATTTTGTCGTTGACATTAGTCTACTACAAATTTTGGTATAGATCCAATACCAAGTAATTCCCGGGGTCATATACCAAATGCTGATACTTGAAATGTACATTTTTGTTATAATCGGACAAAAACACAAGACTGCTGTGTAACAATATCAAATATTCCAAATGTTTCCTTATTCTATTTGATTACATACACAATTCATAATAAAATCAATAGTACAAAATAATTAAAAGGAAAAAATACAATTGGCTCTTGTTTTCTGGGTTTGTAAACAATACCAAAAATACAAAATTGTGATTAATTAAAAATATCGATTTTAATCACTGATACTGTCTGCTTACCCCTAGGTTGTAACTGTCCTTACGGGTTTGTACTTTATCTATGTTACTGTGTTTTGTAGTTTCATTTTCCAATTCTACTTCCTGTTTGCCCTCACAACTCATTTGGTTTGAGCGCTGGCTCTCTCACCTGTCTGCCGGTTGGCAATCAGCCCACGCCCGTCCGCCGGTGGGCAATCAAGAAGCCACTTAAGTCAGCCTCGCTAGTTGGATGAGGCTGGATCATTGTTTTGCTTTCTTTGCTTTGCGCTTTAGTGTTTTCTCTTTGTGCACGTCCCAGCTGATTGCTGGCTCTCTCACCTGTCCTTGGTTGGCAATCAGCCCGCGCCCGTCCTTGGTTGGTAATCAGCCCGCGCCCGTCCTTGGTTGGCAATCAGCCCGCGCCCGTCCTTGGTTGGCAATCAGCCCGCGCCCGTCCTTGGTTGGCAATCAGCCCGCGCCCGTCCTCGGTTGGCAATCATCCCGCGCCCGTCCTTGGTTGGTAATCAGCCCGCGCCCGTCCTTGGTTGGTAATCAGCCCGCGCCCGTCCTTGGTTGGTAATCAGCCCGCGCCCGTCCTTGGTTGGTAATCAGCCCGCGCCTGTCCTTGGTTGGCAATCAGCCCGCGCCCGTCCTTGTTTGGCAATCAGCCCGCGCCTGTCCTTGGTTGGCAATCAGCCCGTGCCCGTCCTTGGTTGGCAATCAGCCCGCGCCCGTCCGCTGGTTGACAATCAGCCCGCGCCCGTCCGCTGGTTGGCAATCAGCCCGCGCCCGTCCTTGGGTGGCAATCAGCCCGCGCCCGTCCTTGGTTGGCAATCAGCCCGCGCCCGTCCGCTGGTTGGCAATCAGCCCGCGCCCGTCCGCTGGTTGGCAATCAGCCCGCACTCGTCCCCTGGTTGGCAATCAGGAAGTCGCCTAAGTCAGCCTCGTTAGTTGGATGAGGCTGGATCATTGTTTTGCTTTCTTTGCTTTGCGCTTTAGTGTTTTCTCTTTGTGCACGTCCCAGCTGAGCGCTGGCTCTCTCACCTGTCCTTGGTTGGCAATCAGCCCGCGCCCGTCCTTGGTTGGCAATCAGGAAGTCGCTTAAGTCAGCCTCGTTGGTTGGATGAGTCTAGATCATTGTTTTGATTTCTTTGCTTTCCGCTTCAGTGTTTTCTCCTTGTGCAGGTCCCAGCTGCACGTCTTTTTTTTTTTTTGTAATTAATTACATTTTAAGCTGTCAGTCAGCCGCAAAATTAGGAGCCTTCCCAACAGGCACAAGACATTAAAACAACATTGAGAACTTTTTGAATCAGGTCCTGACGTTGAGCAACTCAAAGCCAACGTCGAAACATGCTTTTTGACGACGTTTAATCAATGTTGGGTTCTGACCATTGAATTTTGGTCATTTCCCAACCAATATTCGACTAAACAAACACAACGTTGAAACAACATCTTTTTTTGACGTTTATTCAATGTCAGGTTGTGTTGTTGATTTGACTATTGAAATGGATCCAACGTTAGACAATTTACAAATACAACTATTTTGCAACGTTGTTTCAAAGTCTGTTTTTAAAGGACATGTATGTATGATCAACGTTGAATCAATGTCTTGTGCCTGCTGGGTTGTAACCTGTTTTAAAATGCTTCTATTACCAGTTATATGTTGAATTATTTATTGCGACATACATTATCGCATTAGTGCAATATACACTACCGTTCAAACGTTTGGGGTCACATTGAAATGTCCTTATTTTTAAAGGAAAAGCACTGTACTTTTCAATGAAGATAACTTTAAACTAGTCTTAACTTTAAAGAAATACACTCTATACATTGCTAATGTGGTAAATGACTATTCTAGCTGCAAATGTCTGGTTTTTGGTGCAATATCTACATAGGCGTATAGAGGCCCATTTCCAGCAACTATCACTCCAGTGTTCTAATGGTACAATGTGTTTGCTCATTGGCTAATTGATGATTAGAAAACCCTTGTGCAATCACGTTCACACATCTGAAAACAGTTTAGCTCGTTACAGAAGCTACAAAACTGACCTTCCTTTGAGCAGATTGAGTTTCTGGAGCATCACATTTGTGGGGTCAATTAAACACTCAAAATGACCAGAAAGAGAGAACTTTCATCTGAAACTCGACAGTCTATTCTTGTTATTAGAAATGAAGGCTATTCCACAAAATTGTTTGGGTGACCCCAAACTTTTGAACGGTAGTGTATATCGCGATATAGACTTTGGTTCATATCGCCCATCCCTATGACTACAGTATCAAACGCTCTATCGTCGGCCAAATTGATGTCAGCCATACTGATTTTTTTCAATCCTATCCACATTATTTATATAGCACATTTCAAAAAACTATACAAGATTTCACAAGGTTTCCCAAGGAGAGTCAATAATATAAAACATTTAACCATAAAAAGAATAAATGCATAAAAGAAAACAATCGACTAAAATCACACAACTCTCATGCTGGTTTAAAAGCCAAAGAGTAAAAATATGTTGTAGACGTGATTTAAAATATCGATATCGTAGAAAATGCACGATGCCCTCTGGATTTTAAACAGGTTTTTGGGCTGACATGAAGAAATTGATCAGCTGACCTTAGAGTCCTTGTGGTTGTGTACATTTTTTAAAAGTCTGACTTATTAAGACAAGGGCGTCAACCTCATTTTCCTCGTGGGCCACATTGCAGATACCAAAGCCCTTGGAGGGTCGCTTCATGTTAATATTACACAGTGTGTGGCGCATTATGAAGTCTAAAATACCACAACGTAGACTGTTGAACAACTTAAAGGCCTACTGAAAGCCACTACTACCGACCACGCAGTCTGATAGTTTATATATCAATGATGAAATCTTAACATTGCAACACATGCCAATACGGCCGGGTTAACTTATAAAGTGACATTTTAAATTTCCCGGGGAACTTCCGGTTCAAAACGCCTTTGGAGGATGACGTATGCGCGTGACGTCGTGAGGTCCACGGAAGTGTTTGGACCATATTGGACACAATACACAGAGCTCTGTTTTCTTCGACAAAATTCCACAGTATTCTGGACATCTGTGTTGGTGAATATTTTGCAATTTGTTTAATGAACAATGGAGGCTGCAAAGAAGAACGTTGTAGGTGGGATCGGTGTATGCGGCTGGCTGCAGCAACACAACCAGGAGGACTTTGTTGGATAGCAGACGCGCTAGCGGCAAACTCACCTTGACTTCCTACGTCTCCGGGCCGCCGACCGCATCGCTGGAACGCAGGGGAGCACGGGTGTTGATGAGCGGAGGAGGGCTGGCTGGCGTAGGTGGAGCGCTAATGTTTTTATCATAGCTCTGACGAGGTCCCGTTGTTAAGTTAGCGTCGTTAGCAACAGCATTGCTAGGCTTCCACAGGCGTCGAATACACATTAACCGTGTATTTACATGTCCAGTGTTTGGTTCGGTGTCTCCTGATAGTAGTATTGTTGATCTTCTGTCTATCCTTCCAGTCAGGGATTTATTTATTTTCTTTCTATCTGCATTTGAGACAGATGCTATCACGTTAGCTCATGCTAAAGAGCTTCGTCGATGTATTGTCGTGGCGATAAAAGTCACTGTTAATGTCCATTTCGCCTTCTCGACTCTCATTTTCAAGAGGATATAGTATCCGAGGTGGTTTAAAATGCAAATCCGTGATCCACAATAGAAAAAGGAGAGAGTGTGGATTCCAATGAGCCAGCTTGTACCTAAGTTACGGTCAGAGCGAAAAAAGATATCTCTTGAACTGCATTCTAGTCCATCACTCTAACGTTCCTCATCCACAAATCTTTCATCCTCGCTCAAATTAATGGGGTAATCGTCACTTTCTCGCTCCTAATATCTCTCGCTCCATTGTAAACAATGGGGAATTGTGAGCAGCACTACCGCTTGTGACGTCACGCTACTTCCGGTAGGGGCAAGGTTTTTTTTATCAGCGAGCAAAAGTTGCGAACTTTATCGTCGATTTTCTCTACTAAATCCTTTCAGCAAAAATATGGCAATATCGCGAAATGATCAAGTATGACACATAGAATGGATCTGCTATTCCCGTTTAAATTAATTTAAGCTGTGCATCAAGCAAGAATGGGAATGGATTCCACCTGAAAAGCTTCAAAAATGTGTCTCCTCAGTTCCCAAACGTTTACTGAGTGTTGTTAAAAGGAAAGGCCATGTAACACAGTGGCAAAAATGCTCTTTTGCCAACTTTTTTGCAATGTGTTGCTGCCATTAAATTCTAAGTTAATGATTATTTGCAGAAACAGTTTAAGTTTCTCAGTTTGAACATTAAATATCTCATTTTTGCAGTCTATTCAATTGAATACAAGTTGAAAAGGATTTGCAAATCATTGTATTCTGTTGTTTTTTTTACGATTTAACGTGCCAACTTCACTGGTTTTGGATTTTATAAAACCGTCGTCCAACTTAAAACCAAGATTTGTGACTGTGGCTTTAAAATAAGGCATCAAGCCATGATGCCTGACCAACTCCCACAATCCCTCAGTGGAGATACTGGTGTCTGCTGACTGATATACAGGTTAGAAGACAGGAGCCATCATGTTTTGGCCCCCTACGGAACATTCTGCACTTGAGAAATGAGTCACAGGCACGACGTGTCCGTGTTCTCCAGTCCAGTAAACGTCACGACGGACCGAAGCTCCGTGATTCATGTCGCCAACACCGACGCTCGCCGTCGCCATCCAGACCTGGCTCTCGGGGCGCAGGTTCGCCGTGTCACACCATTGGTCCCTCCAAAGTGACTTGACGTTACTTTTGCTCAGGGTCAAGTGTTGGAACTGGAGCAGCTGCCGACGCGGAGTTAATTGTCTGGCTGCGAGCGTCTCGTAGCTGACGCTCTCGGATAAGTATGCTTTGTGTCCATGCAAGTGTTTGGCGAGTAGTTCAATTCCTTCTTGATGGGGGACTTTCTCTCTCTCTCTCTCTCTCTCTCTCTCTCCCTCTCTCCCTCTCTCTCTCTCCCCCCCTGTCCTTGCTGGCAGGAGCTCTAATACTGTTGGCAAGAGGGACCAGAATAAAAACAGCAACAACAGACACAAGAGAAGGAAAAAAGCAAAGCCATCCATTGAACCGCAGCTTTTGCTGTCTTGTAATCTTATATCTTTTTTTTTTTTTTTTTTTTTGTTAAATAAACTTTTTTTTTTTTTTTTTTTTTTGTGTGTCCCCGCCTCAGCTATCTGGAAGACGCGTGTTAATTAGGTAGCTGAGAATAAAACCGGCTCATCTGGAGAGAGGCGGTGCATTCTGGAGCGAGATGGCTAACGGAAAGGTTCTGCTGCTCCTGCATGGACTTCTCCTGGCGGCGGTGACTCGGCCCACTCTGCAAGGAGGTAAGCGTGCCACGTCTCTGCCACTGAGAGCAGGTGCAAGGCTTTTTTTTTGTTTTTTTTGCATGTTTTATTTTTTGAAGAACATTTTACAGCGATGTTCCCTTTTTCTTTTTCTTTTTTTTTTGCACCATGACCCCAATAATACTCCTTTTTTGCAGCTTTTGTAAATGTTAAAAAGGCTTCTTTTTTTTTTTTTGCACACTTGATGAATCACCATGAATAGTTGGGAAATCAAACCTCCGTTAGCACATTGGAAGTCATTCTTGGCACCGTGTTCATATACACACTTCTAATGAGTTGGCTCACGCTGAATGCTCTCCTCTGCCGCAAGTGTGCAATAGATTCTGTCAGGAGAGTAACCTGCGCCATTGAGAGCTTGTTGCAGGGAATATTTTACTTATTTGGGGCAAGAAATACACACTCGTGCACATGTATGCCTGCATTTGTCACATTAATATCTTCTAGTATGCTGATTCAGTCAAACGTGCAACCTGGTTACATTTTTGGTACAATATGCAGAAAAAAATCGATTTGCATCCAAAACACGGTTCTTATTCACCCCTTTTCTAAACTGATTTATAATTAAAAAAAAGGGATTTGAATATACACTATCGTTCAAAAGTTTGGGGTCACCCAAACAATTTTGTGGAATAGCCTTCATTTCTAAGAACAAGAATAGACTGTCGAGTTTCACATGAAAGTTCTCTTTTTCTGGCCATTTTGAGCGTTTAATTGACCCCACAAGTGTGATGCTCCAGAAACTCAATCTGCTCAAAGGAAGGTCAGTTTTGTAGCTTCTGTAACGAGCTAAACTGTTTTCAGATGTGTGAACATGATTGCACAAGGGTTTTCTAATCATCAATTAGCCTTCTGAGCCAATGAGCAAACACATTGTACCATTAGAACACTGGAGTGATAGTTGCTGGAAATGGGCCTCTATACACCTATGTAGATATTGCACCAAAAAAACAGACATTTGCAGCTAGAATAGTCATTTACCACATTAGCAATGTATAGAGTGTATTTCTTTAAAGTTAAGACTAGTTTAAAGTTATCTTCATTGAAAAGTACAGTGCTTTTCCTTCAAAAATAAGGACATTTCAATGTGACCCCAAACTTTTGAACGGTAGTGTATCTCAATCATAGCAAATGTGCATTAATTTCAGTTTTTTCTGAGGTCTAGAAAGCAGTCTTTGCCATTAAGTTGAATGTGCCGGTCTTGTCTTTTGTTGAGTCCTACAAAGTGTTTATACTGTAAGTACCGTATTTTTCGGATTATAAGTCGCACGGGCGAAAATGGATAATAAAGAAGGAAAAAAACATGAGTCGCATTTTTGGGGGTGATTTATTTGATAAAATCCAACACCAAGAATAGACATTTGAAAGGCAATTTAAAATAAATAAAGAATAGTGAACAACAGGCTGAATAAGTGTACGTTATATGAGGCATAAATAACCAACTGAGAACGTGCCTGGTATGTTAACGTAACATATTATGGTAAGAGTCATTCAAATAACTACACTACAAAAATTTAAATCTAAGTAAGATTAAATATCTCAAATAAGGGTGATTTTTGCTTATTTTCTGTCTAAGATAATTCTTCTCACTAAGCAGATTTTATGTTGGAGTTTTTTACATGTTTTGGTCCTAAATGATCTCAGTATGATATTACAGCTTGTAGCTGAGATTTGATGACCTATATTGAGTAAAACATGCTTGAAACTAGAATATCAACTGTTGCAAAGCTGTGTCATCAACACTCACAAGTGCGGATGTCCGATAATGGCTTTTTGCCGATATTCGATATTCCGATATTGTCCAACTCTTAATTACCGATACCGCTATATATACATTCGTGGAATTAACACATTATTATGCCTAATTTGGACAACCAGGTATGGTGAAGATAAGGTCCTTTTTAAAAAAATTAATAAAATAAAATAAGATAAATTAATTAAAAACATTTTCTTGAATAAAAAAAGTAAAACAATATAAAAACAGTTAAATAGAAACTAGTAATTTACGAAAATGAGTCAAATTAACTGTTAAAGGTTAGTACTATTAGTGGACCAGCAGCACGCACAATCATGTGTGCTTACGGACTGTATCCCTTGCAGACTGTATTGATATATATTGATATATAATGTAGGAACCAGAATATTAATAACAGAAAGAAACAACCCTTTTGTGTGAATGAGTGTAAATGGGGGAGGGAGGTTTTTGTGGTTGGTGTATTAATTGTAAGTGTATCTTTTTTTTTTTATGTTGATTTAATAAAAAAAATAAAAAAAACAACAACAAAAACGATACCGATAATTTTCGATATTACATTTTAAGCATCTCTACTCACAAGTATAAAACTACTTTTTTAAAGTACTAATTTCTTATTTCAAGCATGTAAAAAAACAAACATTTAACATGTGACATTTCAAACAATTTTGAACAGAAATTGTTCATGCACATTCAGATAAATTCTTCAAAATTACCATTAAGAAAAAAAAAAAAAAATTGCCTTGTTGCCTTTCCATTAAGAACAATAAATTAGTTTTTAGTATAAGTTTGCTGGTTTCAAGAAATGTAATGCAGAGCGCATATCATTATGTCAAGATAATGGCACTAGCATTTACTCTATTTAAGAATATTGTTCAATATATTGAGCAAAAAGGTGTCCGTTTTTTTTTTCTACCAAGAAAAGTGCACTTGTTATTAGTGAGAATATACTTATTTTAAGCTATTTTTGGGTTCATTGAGGTTAGCTAATTTTACTTGTTTTGGAAAGTCTTGACAAGCCAAATTTTCTGGTTCTATTGGCAGATAATTTTGCTTAGTTCAAATAAAAATACCCCTCATTTTTGTGTTTTTTTTTTTCATGTTTTTGAACACTGACTTTTTGCAGTGCAGGGAATATTTTAGTTAGACCGACTCATTTGGGGGCAAGAAATACCCGCTTGTGCAAATGTATGATTCTGATCCATGCCTGCATTTGTCACATTAATATCTTCTAGTATGCTGATTCAGTCAAACATGCAACCTGGTTATATTTTGTGTCAAGCACTTTTTGGTACAATATGCAGAAAAAAAAATTGATTTGCATCCAAAACACGGTTCTTATTCACCTCTTTTCTAAACTGATTTATAGTTTGAAAATAATTGATTTTATTATATCTCAATCATAGCAAATGTGCATTAATTTCAGTTTTTCTGAGGTCTAGGAAGCAGTCTTTGCCATTAAGGGGTTAGTGCATGTGCCTCACAATACGAAGGTCCTGAGTAGTCCTGGGTTCAATCCCGGGCTCGGGATCTTTCGGTGTGGAGTTTTTGCATGTTCTCCCCGTGACTGCGTGGGTTCCCTCCGGGCTTCCTTCCACTGCCAAAAACATGCACCTGGGGATAGGTTGATTGGCAACACTAAATTGTGTGAATGTGAGTGTGAATGTTGTCTGTCTATCTGTGTTGGCCCTGCGATGAGGTGGCGACTTGTCCAGGGTGTACCCCGCCTTCCGCCCGAATGCAGCTAAGATAGGCTCCAGCACCCCCCTCGACCCCAAAAGGGACAAGCGGTAGAAAATGGATGTATGGATATCTCAATCATAGCAAATATGCATTAATTTCAGTTTTTCTGAGGTCTAGAAAGCAGTCTTTGCCATTAAGTTGAATGTGCCAGTCTTTTGTTGAGTCCTACAAAGTGTTTATACTGTAAGTACCGTATCTTTCGGACTATAAGTCGCTCCGGAGTATAAGTCGGAGGGAAAAAACATATAAGTCGCATTTTTTGGGGGAAATTTATTTGATAAAATCCAGCAACAAGAATAGACATTTGAAAGGCAATTTAAAATAAATAAAGAATAGTGAACAACAGGCTGAATAAGAGTATGTTATATGAGGCATAAATAACCAACTGAGAACGTGCCTGGTATGTTAACGTAACATATTATGGTAAGTCATTCCAATAACTATAACATATAGAACATGCTATACGTTTACCAAACAATCTGTCACTCCTAATCGCTAAATCCCATGAAATCTTATACGTCTAGTCCAGGGGGGTCAAACGTACGGCCCGAGGGCCGGATCAGGCCCGCGAATAGGTTTTACCCGGCCCGTGGGATGAGTTTACTGGTATAAAAATGTACTTGAAATTTTTGAATGGAAGAAACAGCTGTTCTAAATGTGTCCACTAGATGTCGCAATAGCAATTCTTTGCATCTTTGTAGATGATGCTACATATGTAGAAAATAAACCACATGATCAGTCAAGGAAAATGATCAAACTACATAAATAAAATACTGTAATTTGATTTTGATATCATTTTTTTTATCTTGATAGATTGTAAATTAACAGCAATGAGTTGACTGATGAACATGATCACATAATTTATTTAGAAAATATAAATAACGACAAATAAAGATAGAATACTATTAACCGCAACAGTAATTGTAAAAAAAAAAAACCCTAACATTATGATTTGTACAATTTCATAATGTGCTTGTTCTATTTTTAAACAAAGAAAACGATCTGAAGTTCTTTATTTTTAAGTTATCGTGCCGTCATTTTACCAATGTGGCCCACTTGGGAGTAGATTTTTCCCCATGTGACCCCTGATCGAAAATGAGTTTGACACCCCTGGTCTAGTCTCTTACGTGAATGAGCTAAATAATATTATTTGATATTTTACGGTAATGTGTTAGTAATTTCACACATAAGTCGCTCCGGAGTATAAATCGCACCCCCGGCCAAACTATGAAAAAAAACCTGCGATTTATAATCCGAAAAATACGGTATTGTGCTTTTGACACACCAGCTCTTCGACATACAGTACAGGCCAAAAGTTTGGACACACCTTCTCCTCATTCAATGTGTTTTCTTTACTTTCAAGACTATTTACATTGTAGATTGTCAGTGAAGGCATCACAACTATGTGGAGTTATGTACTTAACAAAAAAAAGGTGAAGTAACTGAAAACATGTTTAATATTCTAGTTTCTTCAAAATAGCCACCCTTTGCTCTGATTACTTTTTCGCACACTCTTGGCATTCTCTCGATGAGCTTCAAGAGGTAGTCACCTGAAATGGTTTTCGCTTCACAGGTGTGCTTGAAGCTCATCGAGAGAATGCCAGGAGTGTGCAAAGCGGTAATCAGAGCAAAGGGTGGCTATTTTGAAGAAACTAGAATATAAAACATGTTTTTCAGTTATTTCACCTTTTTTTGTTAAGCACATAACTCCTCATGTGTTCATTCATAGTTTTGATGCCTTCAGTGACAATCTACAACATGGGTGTCAAACTCTGGCCCGCGGGCCAAATTTGCGGCTTCTGCACGCACACACATTAGAATGCAAACGCATACTTCATCAACAGCGATACAGGTTACACTGATAAAAAACTTTAACACTGTTAGAAATATACGCCACACTGTGAATCCACACCAAACCAGAACCCTTTGCAGCACTAACTCTTCCGGGACGCTAACAAGGGGTGTGTGTGGGGGCGCGGGGGAGGTTTGGTGGTAGCGGGGGTGTATTTGGTAGCGTCCCGGAAGAGTTAGTGCTGCAAAGGATTCTGGGTATTTGTTCTGTTGTGTTTATGTTGTGTTACGGTGCGGATGTTCTCCCGAAATGTGTTTGTCATTCTTGTTTGGTGTGGGTTCACAGTGTGGCGTATATTTCTAAAAGTGTTAAAGTTTTTTATACTGGCACCCTCAGTGTGACCTGTATGGCTGTTGATAGTATGAGTTGCATTTGCTCGTGTGTGCGTACAGAAGCCGCACATATCTTGTGACTGGGTCTGAAAAGTGGACGTGACGATAGCTCGTAGAGTACGTTAAAGGTTAATTTGTTCAACCTTGGCCCGCGGCTTTGTTCAGTTTTGAATTTTGGCCCACTCTGTATTTGAGTTTGACACCCCTGATCTACAATGTAAATAGTCATGAAAATAAAGAAAACACATTGAATGAGAAGGTGTGTCCAAACTTTTGGCCTGTACTGTATATATATTTTGAATACAGTTGAAATACAATATAGGCAATAAATAACATGTCGAAAATAAACTTGGGATGTTCCGATCTGGGATTTATGCTACCGATTCCGATACCAATCATCTAATAATGAGGGGCTGATATCGATCACATATATTAACTATGCATTTTCCGATTTATTTATGGTAAGTGCTATTGACAGTTTAATACGGGTGAACAACAAAAATTGTATTCATCCTTTTTATAAATCCATTAATTAATTATAATTTTGTTATAAAATATGCATTCATTTCAGTTTGTCTGAAGTGTAGGAAGCAGTCTTTGCCATGAAGTTGAATGTGCCAGTCTTGTCTTTTGTTGAGTCCTACAAAGTGTTTATACTGTAAGTATTGACACACCAGCTGTTTGATATATCTATTTTAAATACAGTTGAAGTACAATACAGGCAATAAATAACATGTCAAGAATAAAATTGGGATGTTCCGATCTGGGATTCATGCTACCGATTCCGATACCAATCATCCATTAATGAGATTGGCTGATATCGCTCACATGTATTACCTAAAAATTTTCCGATCTATTTATGGTAAGTGCAATTAACAGTTTAATACGGGTGGGCAAAAAAAATTGATTGGTTCATAATTTTAAAAAAATCCATTAAAAACATAAAATAATTATAATTTTTTTTAATACATTTTTTAAAACAGGTTTTTAGGCCATCTCCATGGCCTAAATTTTAACATTTTCCAATTGACAGTTTAATACGGGTGAACAACAAAAAATTGTATTCATCCTTTTTATAAATCCATTAAATTATTATAATTTTATTATAAGCATATGCATTAATTTCAGTTTGTCTGAGGTGTAGGAAGCAGTCTTTGCCATGAAGTTGAATGTGCCAGTCTTGTCTTTTGTTGAGTCCTACAAAGTGTTTATACTGTAAGTATTGACACACCATCTGTTTGATATATCCATTTTGAATACAGTTGAAATACAATATAGGCAATAAATAACATGTCGAAAATAAACTTGGGATGTTCCGATCTGGGATTCATGCTACCGATTCCGATACCAATCATCCATTAATGAGAGTGGCTGATATCGATCACATATATTACCTATACACTTTCAGATTTATTTATGGTAAGTGCTATTGACAGTTTAATACGGGTGAACAACAAAAAATTGTATTCATCCTTTTTATAAATCCATTAATTAATCATAATTTTGTTATAAGCATATGCATTAATTTCAGTTTGTCTGAGGTGTAGGAAGCAGTCTTTGCCATGAAGTTGAATGTGCCAGTCTTGTCTTTTGTTGAGTCCTACAAAGTGTTTATACTGTAAGTATTGACACACCAGCTGTTTGATATATCCATTTTAAATACAATTGAAATACAATATAGGCAATAAATAACATGTCGAGAATAAATTTGGGATGTTCCGATCTGGGATTTATGCTACCGATTCCGATACCAATCATCCATTAACGAGAGTGGCTGATATCGATCCCATATATTACCTATACATTTTCAGATTTATTTATGGTAAGTGCTATTGACAGTTTGATACGGGTGAACAACAAAAAATTGTATTCATCCTTTTTATAAATCCATTAAATTATTATAATTTTGTCATAAGCATATGCATTAATTTCAGTTTGTCTGAGGTGTAGGAAGCAGTCTTTGCCATGAAGTTGAATGTGCCAGTCTTGTCTTTTGTTGAGTCCTACAAAGTGTTTATACTGTAAGTATTGACACACCAGCTGTTTGATATATCTATTTTAAATACAGTTGAAGTACAATATAGGCGATAAATAACATGTCGAAAATAAACTTGGGATGTTCCGATCTGGGATTTATGCTACCGATTCCGATACCAATCATCCATTAATGAGATTGGCTGATATCGATCATATGTATTACCTATACATTTTCCGATCTATTTATGGTAAGTGCAAATTGATTGGTTCATAACTTTAAAAAAATCAATTAAAAACATAAAATAATTATAATTTTTTGTTAATACATTTTTTAAAACAGGTTTTTAGGCCATCTCCATGGCCTAAATTTTAACATTTTCCAATTGACGGTTTAATACGGGTGAACAACAAAAAATTGTATTCATCCTTTTTATAAATCCATTAATTAATCATAATTTTGTTATAAGCATATGCATTAATTTCAGTTTGTCTGAGGTGTAGGAAGCAGTCTTTGCCATGAAGTTGAATGTGCCAGTCTTGTCTTTTGTTGAGTCCTACAAAGTGTTTATACTGTAAGTATTGACACACCATCTGTTTGATATGTCTATTTTAAATACAGTTGAAATTTTCGACATGTTATTTATCGCCTATATTGATAGGCGATAAATAACATGTCGAAAATAAACTTGGGATGTTCCGACCTGGGATTTATGCTGCCGATTCCGATACCAATCATCCATTAATGAGATTGGCTGATATCGATCACATGTATTACCTATACATTTTCCGATCTATTTATGGTAAGTGCAATTAACAGTTCAATACGGGTGGGCAAAAAAAATTGATTGGTTCATAATTTTTTAAAAATCCATTAAAAACATAAAATAATTATAAAATTTTTTAATACATTTTTTAAAACAGGTTTTTAGGCCATCTCCTTGCAACCGGAAGAAGCTTTTCTAACCTGTCTTGAAAAAGTTTCGATATAATTATTATACCAACTGTTTGAATAGACAATCGAGTCGGAAACGAATCGTTAGGTGCCCAAAGATTCACACCCCTGATATGCGTCTCACCCAACTTGGCCAAAAGGTGTGCTCCAAAAATGTCCACCCCTTCACAACCTGTGCATATGTTTTTCCAATAAATGTTCCCATTTGTAGGAATGATGCTGCGTTAAATACAATATACATTAGGTACACAATCTAATGCAGGGATTTTCAACTAAATTGTTCTAGGAGCTACATTTCCTGAAAGCGAAGAACTGGGTGACCCGGAATTTTCCCTTCAATATTAGTTTAATTTGTGTATATTTCGAGAACAAATGCCCCTGTTTTTTTAAGGACCTTTTGCAAAAAAGCTAGCCAAAGATCATGTCTATGACGGCACTCTAGACATTTTTAAGAATCCACTGCAAAAATGAGAGGCTCTCACTTTAACTGAACTTACGGGCCAGCAGTTGAAAAGCCCAAATGATGAAAAAGTGAGGACTTCAAATGGAACCTTGAGGAACGCCACTAGTATGACTAAGGTAGTTGAACAAATGAGTGACTGCATCTGAAGTAAACAAGCTACAGCAACACCTCAGTTACATAAATCACAGTGCTAAGAAACTGCCAAAAAGGAGAGGACTTAAAGGGGTGCCTTGAGGAACACCTGACTAATGTAAATCACAAGTTTTACGTTTTATGTCCGCAAGCAAGTTTCAAATGTCAATGCAAGGATGTGCCATTTTGCTTACAGTGGTCCAAGTTCCTCTAAACCAGTGTTTCTTAACCATAGGGCTGCCAGAAATTATCTGTTTCGCATCTGTGGTCAGTTGTAATACACTTTTCCACCACTTGTGGCAGTAATGAAAATATCAAACTGAAGAAAAAATATGCCTAAAGTGGTGAGGCTGTATTTTCATCTGCACTTTAATTTATTCAAGAAACATATGTGTTATTAATTCAGCTTGAACAAATTTTATCACTGTGTAACTGTATGCAAAAAAAAATGTCATCCGTTTTTATGAGTCCCTTCTTTTGCAGTAAGTTCTTATTTTTGTAATCAGGCTGACCTAAGCCTTGGTAAAAATATTTTTGATATCATCACAAGGTTTATACTGTTTATACTGTAAGTACCGTATTTCCTTGAATTGGCGCCGGGAGTATGGTATTCGCATGCCTCGAATTACAGCCGGGTCAAACTTGTTTCGCAAAATAATTAGCGCATGCTTGGCACTTCCGCCGGGTCAAATATGAGTCATTAAATGACTCCCGCCTCCTGGTGGTAGAGGGCGCTACTGATCCTTCTTGCGACTGCTGGTACTGCAGAAGAGTGCTGCAGAAGAAGACAACCGGCAGCAAGAGTGCGCAGCCATTGTTTCCTTGGACTTTTACCATGGAGGATTACATATCTAAAATAAAACAGTTTTCTAAACTGGACTTTCAATCGAAGCAGGAGGTAATACTTAAAAGGAAGATCTCCATCGAGACAGAGAGACTTTTAAAACTGAAGAAAGATAAGGAAGACTTCAATATCGATGCTTTTCTTCAAAAGGAGCTGGCATGGACTCATTTATACCTAAAGGTAAGACAATAATAACGTTTTTTTTAATTAAATGTGCTTTTCATGATAAGGTAAGCGCCGGAGTGAGAAGAGGTTTTAAAATAATTAGCGCATGCTTGGCCATCCCGCAGGCTTCTGGTAAGCGCCGGAGTGACAGGAGGGTTTTAAATTAATTAGCGCCCCTGCGGCTATTCAAGGAAATACGGTAGGTTAGATATGAAAACGATAAAAATCAGGTCTAGGATTACTAATTCATTGTTGACATTTCAGTTGTCCCTGGGCCCCTCTGTAGTGGAAAAGTTGTGCCCCAAGGTCAAAAGGTTAAGCACCCTTGCTTTATACGACAGGTGTTCTGTCGTCTTTTGCAAAAATGTTTGCCTTGCAAGTTTTGTAGTGATTTCCGGCCCTGATTTGGCCCCCAAGCTGCCTGTTGATTAGCACTGATCTAAAGAAATTAACAACAATTCCGTCTTAGGCAAAGATTTGATTGACACTTGGAGATGATTATTCATGTAACAGGAGTGGGCAAACAATAAAGATTATGGCGATAAATCCATTTATTTCATTTCAGTGGCAGTAAATAAAACTAATATGTATGTTTTGGGCCAATCGTAACTGAAGCATGACGTCCGTAAGAGACATCTAGACAACAAGGTTGCAAGAAACTTGATGCACTTTCTGTACATTTTTGCAATAAACAAACATCTCATCAAAACAAATTTTTGAATTACCTATTTTTTTTTGGACCGAGTTTGTCCAAGGAAATGTGAATTATATTTAAAGCAGCCTTTTTGTAGTGGATATACTGTATTTAAGTGTACAGGTGTACCTAATGTTGTGGCTTGTGTTTACTACAACTTACAATATGGAGACAAGACGTCAGATTGAGTCTTCACTGCCTGGTTTTCTGGCTGTTGTCGCTTGCAACTACCATATGTCTTACTTCTTTTAACCACCACTTGAGTTGAAAACGGAAGCAGCAGCTGCGTCCCATGCTGGTATCACACATATGCCAATGTTCTTGTTTAAAACTCCACTTTTTTTTTTTTTTTTGCAGGAAAAAGGGTGTGGTATTTACTTCAGACCATACACAAAGACTGTGTATGTAGACCATGTGTGTTGCTCTAAAGTGACCCAGCAAAGGTATACTTAAAAAAAACTCCACGGTGCAGGGTTGCCACTCCCAATACACTGATCACCAGCTGTGTGTAGGGGCCCGTTTTGCATGAATAATGTATTCCTAGCCCACTTCCTGCTTCGTCACCAAAGTCTACAATGGTAAATTTGCCTAGGAAATAAATGATACATTTATTTTTTTTGCACTAAAAAATAAATTATTTGACAATTTATCACATTATTTTTTTAGTAGTAAACAATCAAAATAAATCAGTGTATTCTCAAAAAATATTTTATTATAACTAAGTTATATATCGGCCGATAAATGCTTTAAAATGTGGTATCGGTTTCAAAATTATCGGTTTCAAAAAGTAAAATTTAAGACTTTTTAAAACGCCGCTGTGTACACGAACGTAGGGAGAAGTACAGAGCGCCAATAAACCTTAAAGGCACTTCCTTCCGCCCAGTCACATAATATCTACGGCTTTTCACACACACAAGTGAATGCAAGGCATACTTGGTCAACAGCCATACAGGTCACACTGAGGGTGGCCGTTTAAACAACTTTAACACTGTTACAAATATGCGCCACACTGTGAACCCACACCAAACAAGAATGACAAACACATTTCGGGAGAACATCCGCACCGTAACACAACAGAACAAATACCCAGAACCCCTTGCAGCACTAACTCTTCCGGGACGCTACAACATACACCACCCGCTATCCCTCCTCAACCCCGCCCACCTCAACCTCCTCATGCTCTCTCAGGGAGAGCATGTCCCAAATTCCAAGCTGCTGTTTTGAGGCATGTTAAAAAAAAATAATGCACTTTGTGACTTCAATAATAAATATGGCAGTGCCATGTTGGCATTTTTTTCCATAACTTGAGTTGATTTATTTTGGAAAACCTTGTTACATTGTTTAATGCATCCAGCGGGGCATCAGAACAAAATTAGGGATAATAATGTGTTAATGCCACGACTGTATATCTCGGTATCAGTTGATATCGTAATCGGTAATTAAGAGTTGGACAATATCGGGATATTGGCAAAAAAGCCATTATCGGAAATCTCTAATTCTCATTCATTCATCAAAAAAATATTTACTTATAACATTAACTGTGCCGTGTTTTAAAACCAATGTCAACTTTATTGTCAATTCTTCACATGTACAAGACATATAGTCCCACTCAAGAGCAGACCAACATTACAGGGGGACAGAACAGGACCGCTGACGGCGCCCCTTTTTAAAAGGGTAGGAAACGGGTAAACATTGGGGGTGAAGGGGATGAGTAAATGAAATTTTCAGTTCAAGGGTGGGACAAAAAACCTCTAACTATAAAAATGGGACCCATTCCCTCCCTGCTTGGCACTCAGCATCAAGGGTTGGAATTGGGGGTTAAATCACCAAAAATGGTTCCCGGGCACGGCCACCGCTGCTGCTCACTGCTCCCCTCACCTCCCAGGGGGTGATCAAGGGTGATGGGTCAAATGCAGAGGACAAATTTCACCACACCTAGTGTGTGTGTGTGACAATCATTGGTACTCTAACTTTTAACTTTAACATAGCACACATAAACTAGTTACAAAGAAGTCACAAGACTTGCAACAAAGGGGGAGGGAGTGGGGGCTACGGAGGCAGGCTGCTGCTATCTTAGCGCTGCCAAGCCGTCATCACCTAGTGCAGGGGTGTCCAAACTTTTTTTTTTTAACTGAGGGCCGCACACTGAAAAATCAAAGCACGCAGGGGCCATTTTGATATTTTTTCATTTTCAAAACCAACACAATATACGCTTTTTTTTTTAACCTTTGGGGCTCCCTCAAGTTAGGTCCGAGGGACTCAGAAGGGTTTCAGTCTTAAAAGGTTAAAAATAAGTCATAAAATATTTTTTTTATTAAACGCTTGAATCTCTAATTCAACTTCAGGTGAATATATAAATATTTATATATATATATATATATATATATATATATATATATATATATATATATATATATATATATATATATATATATATATATATTAATTTTTATTTATGTATTAATTTTTATTTATGTATTTTCTTATTTTTTTTACATTTCATGAGCTTTTTGTAAAAACCCTATTTTTGGGGGTAAAAATACAAAATATACAATATTTTTCCCAAAAAGATTTTCAAAGTGGAATATTTGATGTGAAGTAATTGGATCCCTGAATAGGTCAATAATCCATAGCAAAATTGATTTGAATGTATTATTATTTTAATTTTTTTTTAGCAAAGACAGGTGTTTTTAATTCCACTAAAATTCTTGGGGATCTAAAAGTGCTCCACTCATAAAAAGGTCATGCTTTTTTTTTTTTTTTTTTTACATTCAACACTTAAATCTCTATATCAGCTTCAGATAATCTATAGTGTAATTAGTTGAGTATATTTATAATAACAATCGATATAATAATTAGTATAATTAGCATTAATATGTATTTTTTTAAATAATTTTCATATTTTTCATGTTTTTTTGTTTATTATATTTATGTCCTTTTTGTCCTCGAATCAGTCAATAATTCATAGCAACATTGATTTTGATTCATTATTTTGTGAGAAAATATTGAAAAAAAAATGGTGTTATTAGAGTCAACAATGCAACTTTTTCTCGTTGTATTTCACCTATTTGCTCTTTTATTCTACTTTTTAATGTTTTTTTAAACATTTTTTTAGTATTTTTAGAATGATGTGCCGCGGGCCAGTAAAACATTAGCTGCGGGCCGGGGCCCACACTTTGGACACCCCTGACCTAGTGGGTGCGGTTTACGTATCGGTGTACTCCCTAGTGTGGAAAATACGGTACTTGCAGAAAAATCAGAAAAATCTGAACCATGATAAACATTCTAAATTTATTTCATCCATCCATTTTCATTCTCAAAATAATCTTACTTATCTCATCATATGAAATATGACTTACTTCACCAATTATTATTATTATTTATTTATTTATTTTTATTGTGATTAGGGCTGCAACAACTAATCGATTAAATCGATTAAAATCGATTATTAAAATAGTTTCCGATTAATGTAGTCATCGATTCGTTGGATCTATGCTATGCGCATGCGCAGAGTTTTTTTTATTTTTTTATTTTATTTTTTAATAAACCTTTATTTATAAACTGCAACATTTACAAACAGCTGAGAAACAATAATCAAAATAAGTATGGTGCCAGTATGCTGTTTTTTCAATAAAATACTGGATAGGATAGAAATGTAGTTTGTCTCTTTTATCCGATTATTAATCGAAGTAATAATCGTCAGATTAATCGATCATCAAATTAATCGATCATCAAATTAATCGTTAGTTGCAGCCCTAATTGTGATGACTTATGGAGTATATTGTGAATACATTGAGAACAGGAAGTGAACAAAAGCTTTAGCAACTGTTATGTAAAAGAAAAGGGGTAGGATTAAATAAGCTCTGCTTCTTCCTACTCCTTTTCGAACATGTTGAAAAGAGAAACTGGATTTAGACCACTTTGTCATTGCAAATTATACGACACCGCCACAGACTTTCACCACAAATAGATATATAAAAAAGTGTGTGGGGAAAAAAAACTATAATGGGGGGGGGGATCCCACAAATTGGTCCCCGTTTTGAGCACCAGGTGCACCAATGGAGTCTCTCCTGACAGCACGAAGCTCCTCTGTCTTCCACTCGAATGTAAAAGCAGCAGACGGCGGACATGTTTATTTGATAGCTTCATTTCAAGACTTTACAGCTTATCTGTTGCAGACAGAGAGAGACATTGTGTGCGCGCATGCCATTCCTCCCACTCTCCCTCACTCTTGTTTACTTTTGATCCCTTTTTTACACTACTCTGATTCCTCTCTCAATCTCGGCTCGGACCGCAAACCGCCAGAAAAATATCACAGCACGTCACATCTCAACGTAACCGTTTCTGACGTATTTATTCGTGAACGTCTCTTTTGTAGGAGTCATAAATTCTAGCTGGGTGCTTTTCACCAAACTCAAAATATGCAACACCAGCCAATAAAGGAACCATTAAATTTGGAGCCGATCAATCTTTTTTTTTTTTTTTTTTTTTTTTACACCGAATATGGTGGTCCTTCCCTTTCCCCGCAGGATTGTAGGGATTAAGTGGAAACAGGTTTTACTTGGCGGAGGGCTTGTTTAGTATTCTTCATCCTCCCCATGCAAGTGGCATTATTAGATGCAGGGAGATTCAATAAAAAGTATCACTTTTTTTTTTTTTTCCAACTGTCCATTGCTGCTTTCTCCTCAAACTATGTAGCAGGTCTGGGGACAATAATTATCAGTGTTGGCTTAGGAGGAATTTATTCAAAGTTCTTACTAGATCCACCCATAACATCATGTGGTTCTCAAACCAGCTCCATCTGTGTGTGTAAGCGCGTGTGTGTGTAAGTGTGTGTGTTCCAACTTGAAGAAAAAAGTGAACTCTGCAAAGTCCAAGGGTCAAGTATCTGTGAATAACATGAACATTGTCGGCACTACTTTCAAAACACCGGGGCCTCGTTTACACTGCATAACAAATCTGATTTTTTATTTTTTTTGCCAGTCTAAACACTCCAAAGTGCTTCTAATCCAATATTTTCACATCAGATTCAGACCACATTGACTACATTTTCCACTGCAGGCCCAAATCTGAATATATATATATATATATATATTTTTTTTTTTTAAAAATCATAGCTCGGTAGGTATGGTGGCCGTGCCAGCAACTTGAGGGTTCCAGGTTCGATTCCCGCTTCCGCCATCCTAGTCGCTGCCGTTGTGTCCTTGGGCAAGACACTTTACCCACCTGCTCCCAGTGCCACCCACACTGGTTTAAATGTAACTTCGATATTGGGTTTCACTATGTAAAGCGCTTTGAGTCACTAGAGAAAAGCGCTATATAAATATAATTAACTTCACTTCACTTTTCCAGCTGACTGTTAACACTGCCAGTAAAATGTGATTTATTTTTTTTATCAGACTCCAGTGTAAACGCGCACAGGCCCCAATGTGGCCTTGCCGTTACTTGCATGCGCACTTCGATAAAGTGAGAAAAAAAAAGGAAGTTGACCGGGAGACAGTTACTACTACTACAAAATAAAATAAGTCGCAACACCTTTAAAAATTAGGGTTTTTTTTAACGTGGAAGTAAATGAAAGTAATATAATGTATACATGGATGTACAGTACAGGCCAAAAGTTTGGACACACCTTCTCTTTTTTAATGACTATTTACATTGTAGATTGTCACTGAAGGCATCAAAACTATTGTCAGCTTCAAACACTGATGACATCTATTAAACGAGACAAGAAGCAAGGAATTAAACAGAGACAGAATGAAATTTGGCCTCAATTTGAGGAGAGACGCCTGGACACTTTACCCTTTTACAGTGTCTCAACACGCTCTGGCGAAAGATTGTACGCCACCTCTTTTATTTGGACTTTCCCTGATTACATGGCGACAGCTGTTTCTAAGGGACGTGGGTCGTAAACAGCCACCGCCTTTGATTACAACAGTTCAAATAGAAGGTCGTAAAATGGTTCAAACAAGTGGTGCCTGGAGGGGAGTCAGGCCCTGCTTCCTCTCCGCTTTGTAGTTCTTGGGTCAAACACTATCTTTCTGTTGATTACAATACATGAAAGAAACAGAACACCTTCATGTTGCTTCCCATCCTACACAGTGGAGTTTTACAAGCCTTTTGATTGGTAGGATTAAAGACCGCTTTTAGTTATCACAAAGTTTTGTGATAACTTAGATACAATTATTCGAACAACTATGAACGAACACATGTGGAGTTATGTACTCAACAAAAAAAAAAGGTGAAATAACTGAAAACATGTTTTATATTCCTAAAATGGTTTTACTTCACAGGTGTGCTTGAAGCTCATCGAGAGAATGCCAAGAGTGTGCAAAGCAGTAATCAGAGCAAAGGGTGGCTATTTTGAAGAAACTACAACATAAAACATGTTTTCAGTTATTTCACCTTTTTTTGTTCGTGTTCATTCATGGTTTTGATGCCTTCAGTGACAATCTACAATGTAAATAGTCATGAAAAGAAAAAAAACCGCATTGAATGAGAAGGTGTCCAAACTTTTGGCCTGTACTGTATATACAGTATGTGAATATACTGTATATTTGGGAGGGTTGTAATCTTGTTAAGGCTGTTAAGTAGAGGAGACACTGACATCAACGTGAGCTTTATTTTTCAACTCACTCACACGCAAATGCGCCACAGCGTCAATTCCGATCCTTCAACAATCGCCATTTATTCGGATTTAAAATATACACTACCGTTCAAAAGTTTGGGGTCACCCAAACAATTTTGTGGAATAGCCTTCGTTTCTAAGAACAAGAATAGACTGTCGAGTTTCAGATGAAAGTTCTCTTTTTCTGGCCATTTTGAGCGTTTAATTGACCCCACAAATGTGATGCTCCAGAAACTCAATCTGCTCAAAGGAAGGTCAGTTGTGTAGCTTCTGTAACGAGCTAAACTGTTTTCAGATGTGTGAACATGATTGCACAAGGGTTTTCTAATCATCAATTAGCCTTCTGAGCCAATGACCAAACACATTGTACCATTAGAACACTGGAGTGATAGTTGCTGGAAATGGGCCTCTCTACACCTATGTAGATATTGCACCAAAAACCAGACATTTGCAGCTAGAATAGTCATTTACCACATTAGCAATGTATAGAGTGTATTTCTTTCAAGTTAAGACTAGTTTAAAGTTAATCTTCATTGAAAAGTACAGTGCTTTTCCTTCAAAAATAAGGACATTTCAATGTGACCCCAAACTTTTGAACGGTAGTATATATTTGAAAAGCCTGTTATTCGCGCACTATTGACCAGTGATGCACCGAAAATTCAGTCGCCTTTAAATAGAAACCGAATGTTGCCATGAAATACCCATTTCCGCTGGCGACTGCGTCTTCCTGGCGCGCACGGGTCACGTAGCTCGCCCAAAGCTGACAAAAAAAGTCACATTGCGTATAAACTGAAGTCACATTCTGATGTGGCCTAAATCTGATGCCAAAAGGTCAGAATTGAAGCACTTTGGAGAGTTTAGACTGGTTTAAAAAAAATTGATCTGAAAATAATAATCTGACGGGGTGTGCAGTGTAAACGGGGCCTGAATCCAATTGGAATCTAATAGTTTCAAATGTGACTTCAGTCTAAACGCAATGCCACCTGAATGCGACTTTTTCGTCAGCTTTGGGCGAGCTACGCCACTCGTGTGCGCGGGGAAAAACTCAGTCGCCAGCGGAAGTGGAGATTTCATCGTAACTAATGTCCGATAATGGCTTTTTTGCCGATATTCCGATATTGTCCAACTCTTAATTACCGATTCCGATATCAACCGATACCGATATACGCTACCGTTCAAAAGTTTGGGGTCACATTGAAATGTCCTTATTTTCAATGAAGATAACTTTAAACTGGTCTTAACTTTAAAGAAATACACTCTATACATTGCTAATGTGGTAAATGACTATTTTAGCTGCAAATGTCTGGTTTTTGGTGCAATATCTACATAGGTGTATAGAGGCCCATTTCCAGCAACTATCACTCCAGTGTTCTAATGGTACAATGTGTTTACTCATTGGCTCAGAAGGCTAATTGATGATTAGAAAACCCTTGTGCAATCATGTTCACACATCTGAAAACAGTTTAACTCGTTACAGAAGCTACAAAACTGACCTTCCTTTGAGCAGATTGAGTTTCTGGAGCATCACATTTGTGGGGTCAATTAAACGCTCAAAATGGCCAGAAAAAGAGAACTTTCATCTGAAACTCGACAGTCTATTCTTGTTCTTAGAAATGAAGGCTATTCCACAAAATTCTTTGGGTGACCCCAAACTTTTGAACGGTAGTGTATACAGTCGTGGAATTAACACATTATTGTGCCTAATTTTGTTGTGATGCCCCGCTGGATGAGTTAAACAATGTAACAAGGTTTTCCAAAATAAATCAACTCAAATTATGGGAAAAAAATGCCAACATGGCACTGCCATATTTATTATTGAAGTCACATAGTGCTTTTTTTTTTTTAACATGCCTCAAAACAGCAGCTTGGAATTTGGGACATGCTCTCCCAGAGAGAGCATGAGGAGGTTGAGGTGGGGAGGATAGGGGGTAGCGGGGGGTGTATATTATAGCGTCCCGGAAGAGTTAAGTGCTGCAAGGGGTTCTGGGTATTTGTTCTGTTGTGTTTATGTTGTGTTACGGTGCGGATGTTCTCCCGAAATGTGTTTGTCATTCTTGTTTGGCGTGGGTTCACAGTGTGGCGCATATTTGTAACAGTGTTAAAGCTGTTTATACGGTCACCCTCGGTGTGACCTGTATGGCTGTTGACCAAGTATGCCTTGCATTCAATTGTGTGTGTGAAAAGCTGTAGATATTATGTGATTGGGCCGGCACACAAAGGCAGTGCCTTTAAGGTTTATTGGCGCTCTGTACTTCTCCCGTTTAAAAAGGCATACGTTTTACTTTTTGAAACTGATACCGATCATTTTGAAACAGATACCGATAATTTCCGATATTACATTAGCATTTATCGGGCGATAATATCGTCAGTCCGATATTATCGGACATCTCTAATCGTAACATTCAGTTTTGGTGAGCAAAGTATTTTTAAGACTGCATTTTCGATGTCGATAGTGCACAAATAATAGGCTATATGTAATATATGAATATATATTTTAAATCCGAAGAAATGGCGATTGTTGAAGGACCGGAATTGACGCTGTGGCGCATTTTCTTACAAACCCCGTTTCCATATGAGTTGGGAAATTGTGTTAGATGTAAATATAAACGGAATACAATGATTTGCAAATCCTTCTCAACCCATATTCAATTGAATGTACTACAAAGACAACATATTTGATGTTCAAACTCATCAACTTTAATTTTTTTTTGCAAATAATAATTAACTTGGAATTTCATGGCTGCAACACGTGCCAAAGTACAAACGTGTACATGTGAGTTGAAAAATAATAGATCCACGTGGTTGCCTGTGTCTCCTCTACTTAACAGCCATTCAATTTGGCCTGCAGTGTAAACCTAGTCTGAATGATTCCTTTGACAGATGTAAATGAGTTCTAGTCCTCAAGGAAACAACTGGAAACGGCTTTGTTAATAAATATGTCCGCTGTTGTTAGAAAACCACATGGTTGGCCTGAAGATTTGTTTGTAGCTCTCCTTCAGGAAATCAGGTGGATTTGCCTGGCCAAGACAATTAAACAACCAATCAGCACTTTTTTTTTTTTGCTACTCAAATTCAGAAATTAAATGTTTACGCTGCACAGTGTTGCCGAGAATTACCAGCCGTCGCTTGGAAAACGAAATTGTCGACTATTTGGAAACAAAAGTGTGCATTCTTCGAATCGTAATCAGCTTTATTGGCCAGGTGTGTTTAACACACAAGGACTTTGACTTGGTAGACACTCTGTAGCTGTCTAGCGTTCATTAGAGTGATAGCCTGGGGCAAGAAATTGTTCTTAATGACAGGTTGTTTTGGCGTACAGTGATTAGGAACGCCTGCCGGAGGGGAGGAGTTTGAACAGTTTGTCACCAGGGTCCTGTATTAAGCTCCGAGGTGGGTAGAGTCACTATGAAGTATTCACTTCAGAATCATGTTTTAAACATTTGACTACATTAGTTAAATACTGTACTAACACCGGTATCTATAGTGACACTGAAATATGGTAGGCCTGAAGTCATTACAGATGATATATTGTATAGTTCCCCAGGAAGTGATCAGAAACAATTCCGCTTGCTTATAAGAACTTGTGTTTTGGAAATGTTTTAATAAAGTAGTCAAACAAAATGGTCTTTCTTAGTTTGAGAAGCTCGAGCATCTCAAAAGCCACAGGTCACATTCATAGCAAAGTATGTAAGGAGTGCGCAATAGGAAGGGAGATGCGTTATTCTTTATACGCTGGATACAAGGTGGGAGGGAAGGGAGTAGGCTCAGTTTGGAGGGGGGTGAGAGAATATGACTCAACCCATTGGAAAGTGCCCACACTGGAAACAATGGTTTGTCACCAGGGTCCTGTATTAAGCTCCGAGGTGGGTAGAGTCACTATGAAGTATTCACTTCAGAATCATGTTTTAAACATTTGACTACATTAGTTAAATACTGTACTTCTACCGGCATCTATAGTGACACTGAAATATGGTAGGCCTGAAGTCATTACAGATGATAAATTGTATAGTTCCCCAGGAAGTGATCAGAAACAATTCCGCTTGCTTATAAGAACTTGTGTATTGGAAATGTTTTAATAAAGTAGTCAAACAAAATTGTCTTTCTTAGATTTATTTGAGAAGCCCGAGCATCTCAAAAGCCACAGGTCACATTCATAGCAAAGTATGTAAGGAGTGCGCAATAGGAAGGGAGACGCGTTATTCTTTATACGCTGGATACAAGGTGGGAGGGAAGGGAGTAGGCTCAGTTTGGAGGGGGGTGAGAGCATATGACACTGAAATATGGTAGGCCTGAAGTCATTACAGATGTAAAATTGTATATTTTAAATAAATTGTATAGTTCCCCAGGAAGTGATCAGAAACAATTCCGCTTGCTTATAAGAACTTGTGTTTTGGAAATGTTTTAATAAAGTAGTCAAACAAAATTGTCTTTCTTAGATTTATTTGAGAAGCACGAGCATCTCAAAAGCCACAGGTCACATTCATAGCAAAGTATGTAAGGAGTGCGCAATAGGAAGGGAGATGCGTTATTCTTTATACGCTGGATACAAGGTGGGAGGGAAGGGAGTAGGCTCAGTTTGGAGGGGGGTGAGAGCATATGACGCAACCCATTGGAAAGTGCCCACACTGGAAACAATGGTTTGTCACCAGGGTCCTGTATTAAGCTCCGAGGTGGGTAGAGTCACTATGAAGTATTCACTTCAGAATCATGTTTTAAACATTTGACTACATTAGTTAAATACTGTACTTCTACCGGCATCTATAGCGACACTGAAATATGGTAGGCCTGAAGTCATTACAGATGTAAAATTGTATATTTTAAACAAATTGTATAGTTCCCCAGGAAGTGATCAGAAACAATTCCGCTTGCTTATAAGAACTTGTGTTTTGGAAATGTTTTAATAAAGTAGTCAAACAAAATGGTCTTTCTTAGATTGAGAAGCTCGAGCATCTCAAAAGCCACAGGTCACATTCATAGCAAAGTATGTAAGGAGTGCGCAATAGGAAGGGAGATGCGTTATTCTTTATACGCTGGATACAAGGTGGGAGGGAAGGGAGTAGGCTCAGTTTGGAGGGGGGTGAGAGCATATGACACAACTCAGTGGAAAGTGCCCACACTGGAAACAATGGTTTGTCACCAGGGTCCTGTATTAAGCTCCGAGGTGGGTAGAGTCACTATGAAGTATTCACTTCAGAATCATGTTTTAAACATTTGACTACATTAGTTAAATACTGTACTAACACCGGTATCTATAGTGACACTGAAATATGGTAGGCCTGAAGTCATTACAGATGTAAAATTATATATTTTAAATAAATTGTATAGTTCCCCAGGAAATGATCAGAAACAATTCCGCTTGCTTATAAGAACTTGTGTTTTGGAAATGTTTTAATAAAGTAGTCAAACAAAATGGTCTTTCTTAGATTGAGAAGCTCGAGCATCTCAAAAGCCACAGGTCACATTCATAGCAAAGTATGTAAGGAGTGCGCAATAGGAAGGGAGACGCGTTATTCTTTATACGCTGGATACAAGGTGGGAGGGAAGGGAGTAGGCTCAGCTTGGAGGGGGGTGAGAGCATATGACGCAACCCATTGGAAAGTGCCCACACTGGAAACAATGGTTTGTCACCAGGGTCCTGTATTAAGCTCCGAGGTGGGTAGAGTCACTATGAAGTATTCACTTCAGAATCATGTTTTAAACATGTGACTACATTAGTTAAATACTGTACTTCTACCGGCATCTATAGTGACACTGAAATATGGTAGGCCTGAAGTCATTACATATGTAAAATTGGATATTTTAAATAAATTGTATAGTTCCCCAAGAAGTGATCAGAAACAATTCCACTTGCTTATAAGAACTTGTGTTTTGGAAATGTTTTAATAAAGTAGTCAAACAAAATGGTCTTTCTTAGATTGAGAAGCTCGAGCATCTCAAAAGCCACAGGTCACATTCATAGCAAAGTATGTAAGGAGTGCGCAAGAGGAAGGGAGATGCGTTTTTCTTTATACACTGGACACAAGTTGGGAGGGAGGTAGTAGGCTCAGTTTGGAGGGGGGTGAGAGCATATGACACAACTCATTGGAAAGTGCCCACGCCGGGAACAATGGTGCATTGTTAAATGAGCATCGAATAGGGAGAAGAGATATTTTCAATAAGTCAATTTGGACAGTGGGCCCAATTCAGCAACCCTTCTTAA
>NC_084743.1:61524663-61534663 GCF_033978785.1 Entelurus aequoreus | reverse complement strand
TTCCGATATTGTCCAACTCTTTAATTACCGATACCGATATCAACCGATACCAATATCAACCGATATATGCAGTCGTGGAATTAACACATTATTATGCCTAATTTGGACAACCAGGTATGGTGAAGATAAGGTACTTTTTAAAAAAAATTGTAAAATAAGATAAATAAATTAAAAAAAATTTCTTGAATAAAAAAGAAAGTACAACAATATAAAAACAGTTACATAGAAACTAGTAATGAATGAAAATTAGTAAAATTAACTGTTAAAGGTTAGTACTATTAGTGGACCAGCAGCACGCACAATCATGTGTGCTTACGGACTGTATCCCTTGCAGACTGTATTGATATATATTGATATATAATGTAGGAACCAGAATATTAATAACAGAAAGAAACAACCCTTTTGTGTGAATGAGTGTGAATGGGGGAGGGAGGTTTTTTGGGTTAGTGCAATAATTGTAAGTGTATCTTGTGTTTTTTATGTTGATTTAATTAAAAAAAAAAAAAAAAAAAAAACGATACCGATAATTAAAAAAAACGATACCGATAATTTCCGATATTACATTTTAACGCATATATCGGCCGATAATATCGGCAGGCCGATATTATCGGACATCTCTAATTACAATGCACCATCGAATGAATCTCAACTTGGCATGCTAAAGAGTGAGTTCTGTTTTTTTTCTGTACTTTTTAAAAGTACCGACTGGGTACCAATTCATGTAAACTCCAACTGTACTATATATCAATATGTTTGTTGCACATGACGCCACGTCTGATTGCATTATATAACTCTAGCACTCAAACAGGCATATTCATTGCAGACTGCCTTTTTGGTAATGTTGCAAATGTTCCATGCCAACAAAGAAAGCGTTCAAAAGTAAGACAATGCTTTTCAAAATGTGTTCGCTTGAGGCAGAATTTTCATTAGGAATGCCTTCTATATATGCTACCAATTTACATTAGTGATTCCACACCTCCACATTTGATAATAAAAACTACAACTAAACTGCATGTTACAATCAAAAAAACAACTGGTGTGTAAGAAGTACAATACTTACATTATAAACCCTTTGTAGGACTACACCAAAGACAAGATTGGCACATTCAACTTCATGGCAAAGACTGCTTCCTGACTATGGCAACACACCTAGGACAAACTGAAATAAATGCATACTTGCTATATTTTATATCTATATATGTGTATATATATATATACTGTATATGTGTATATGTATATGTGTGTGTATATATATATATATATATATCTCGAGATAGATAGATAGATAGATAGATATATTGAGATAGATATCTATAGATATATCTAGATAGATACATATCTATAGATATATATATATATATATATATATATATATATATATATATATATATATAGGTAGATATATAATATATATATATATATATATATATATATATAGGTAGATATATATATATATATATATATAGGTAGATATAGGTAGATATACAGTATATCGATATATATATATATATATATATATATATATATATATAGGTAGATATAGGTAGATATACAGTATATCGATATATATATATATATATATATATATATATATATAGATAGATAGATAGATAGATAGATAGAGATATATATATATATATATAGGTAGATATATATCTATATATAGATGGATATATATATATATATATACATATACACTACCGTTCAAAAGTTTGGGGTCACATTGAAATGTCCTTATTTTTGAAGGAAAAGCACTGTACTTTTCAATGAAGATAACTTTAAACTAGTCTTAACTTTAAAGAAATACACTCTATACATTGCTAATGTGGTAAATGACTATTCTAGCTGCAAATGTCTGGTTTTTGGTGCAATATCTACATAGGTGTATAGAGGCCCATTTCCAGCAACTATCACTCCAGTGTTCTAATGGTACAATGTGTTTGCTCATTGGCTCAGAAGGCTAATTGATGATTAGAAAACCCTTGTGCAATCATGTTCACACATCTGAAAACAGTTTAGCTCGTTACAGAAGCTACAAAACTGACCTTCCTTTGAGCAGATTGAGTTTCTGGAGCATCACATTTGTGGGGTCAATTAAACGCTCAAAATGGCCAGAAAAAGAGAACTTTCATCTGAAACTCGACAGTCTATTCTTGTTCTTAGAAATGAAGGCTATTCCACAAAATTGTTTGGGTGACCCCAAACTTTTGAACGGTAGTGTATATATATATATATATCTATCTATATATACATCTATATACCGTATAAATCTATATACTCTTTGAGCTGTAATTTGACCCCCTTAACATGCTTCAAAACTCACCATATTTGACACACACATCAAGACTGGCGAAAATTGCGATCTAATAAAAAAACCTAGCCCCAAAACTCAAAATTGCACTCTAGCGCCCCTAGGAAGAAAACACAGACAAAACTGCCTGTAACTCCCACTAGGAATGTCGGAGAGATATGAAACAAAAATCTCTATGTAGGTCTCACTTAGACCTAGATTTTATACATTGACATCCCCCAGCACTAATCAACAGGAAGTTTGCGATTGCCCGGTTTTTGTTTCATGTCTCTACGACATTCGTACTGGAAGTTACAGGCAGTTTTGTCTGTGTTTTCTTCCTAGGAGCAGTTTTGTCTGTGTTTTATTCCTAGGGGGCGCTAGAGTGCAATTTTGAGTTTTGGGGTTAGGTTTTTTTTTATTAGATCGCAATTTTTGCCAGTCCTGATGTGTGTGTCCAGTTTGGTGAGTTTTGAAGCATGTTAAGGGGTCAAATTACAGCTCAAAGAGGCAAAAGAGACAGTTTTTACAAAACGTTTGTTTTGAAGGGAGATTTGCAAACTTTCTGTTGATTTTTGCTGAGGGATGTCAATGTATGAAATCTAGGTCTAAGTGAGACCTACATAGAGATTTTTGTTTCATGTCTCTCTGACATTCCTAGTGGGAGTTACAGGCAGTTTTGTCTGTGTTTTCTTCCTAGGGGGCGCTAAAGCGCAATTTTGGGGCTAGGTTTTTTGATTAGATCGCAATTTTCGCCCGTCCTGATGTGTGTGTCAAATATGGTGAGTTTTGAAGCATGTCAAGGGGGTCAAATTACAACTCAAAGAGGCGGCGGTATAATAATAATAAATTATTATTATTATTATTAATAATAATAAAACCTTACAATTACAATAGGGTCCTCTGTCCCAATGGGACATTCGGTCCCTAATTGGAAATTCAATAGGGTCCTCTGTCCCAAAGGGACATTCAGTCCCTAATAATAAAGAATAAAACGTTAGAAACTCAATAGGGTCCTCTGTCCCAAAGGGACATTCGGTCCCTAAATATATAATAAATAAATAGAACTAAATAAAATCTTGCATAACTAATAATGTAAAAAGTAAAATACGGATGACTTCAATAAAATAATTAATATTAGGTAAAAGCTAAATGAAATAGGTGGGTCTTTAGCATTCCGATTAGCTGTTCCGTAGACTGGGGCCGTAATGGTGAAAAGATGCCATGTCCTGACTTTTAGAATAAATAGTAGACGAGTGCCGGAGGATCTCGGGGCCCGGGAAGGTTCGTAGGGTAAAAGTAGTTCTGAAAGATAAGAAGGCCCAATACCATTAAAAACATTTATAAACCATAAAAAACAACCTTAAAATTGATCCTGAAACACACGGGGAGCCTTTGCAGAGATTTTAAAACTGGTGTAATGTGAGCCCGCCTTCTGGTCTTCGTCGGGACACGTGCCGCTGAATTTTGCCAGTGAATACCTCGCTCTGGCGCTCTGCTTCAGCCTCAAGTCATTGTGTCGAGATAAGTGAAGTGTGTGGCTTTTTTTAAAACATTAGTTGCTCTTCACACCGTCCTCATCCAACATGCGGTCACATGCTGTGTAATGTCAGGGCGCCAGCATCCACACTGTTGCCTTGGCACGTTCCTAGAAACCTGCTCACCTTAAGGGACTCCACTTTTGGATTTGTCACTTCTGACCAAAGTGGTGCTACTGTACATTTCTGGATGACGTAGACCTGGCGCCTACTAATAATACATGGGATTGGCGTGAAATGAATAAGAAAGAATGTTATGGAATACGACTGGTGTGAGTGAATGAGTGTGTTTTCATCAGTAAACCAACGGTAATTGAGCAACCACAGCCCATTACGCACTAGCTCAGGGGTGTCAAACTCATTTTAAATGGGGGGCCACATGGAGAAAAATCTACTCCCAAGTGGGCCGGACCGGTAAAATCACGGCACGATAACTTAAAAATAAAGACAACTTCAGTGAACAATGGGAGACCGGGCTTTCTGCTCCGCTGCTCCTAGTCTGTGGAACACACTCCCTGACCACCTGAGGGCACCACAGACTGTGGATGCTTTTAAAAAAGGCTTAAAAACCCTTCTTTTTAAAAAAGCCTTTTTTTTTTTTTTTTTTTTAGATATATGCATACTAGTTTTAGCTATTTGGCTGTTCTAGTTTTTATTTATTTTTTATTATCTTTTTATTTTTTCTAATTTATTTATTTATTTTATTTTATTTTTTTAATACACTGTAGCACTTTGAGGTTGTTTACTCTATGTAAAGTGCTTTTTACAAATAAAATCTATTATTATTATTATTATTAAAAAAATAATATAAAAACCTAATTACAGGATGTTATTTATGTAGTTTGCTTACATCGTGTAGTATATTTTTTTAATTTTTTTACATATGTAGCATAATCTAGAAAGACACAAATAATTGCTATTGTGACATCTAGTGGACACAATTAAAACAGCAGTTTCTTTCATTCAAAAATTTCGGCTCATTTTTATACTTAGTAAACTCATCCCGCGGGCCGGATAAAACCTGTTCACGGGCCTGATCCGGCCCACGGGCCTTACGTTTGACACCCCTGCACCAGCTGGTTTCTTTCAATATAGTCCAACTACGCGCACGCAGGTCACAAAGAGCAATTGTGAAAACTCTCATTAGCATGGGTGGCATTGCAGGGGGAAAATAATAGTCATTTCTGTGACTTGATTCAGGAAAAAACAGTCTTAAGGCCTACTGGAAGCCACTACTACCGACCACGCAGTCTGATAGTTTATATATCAATGATGAAATCTTAACATTGCAACACATGCCAATACGGCCGGGTTAACTTGTAAAGTGCAATTTTAAATTTCCCGGGGAACTTCCGGTTGAAAACGTCTATGTATGATGACGTTTGCGCGTGACGTCAATGGTTGAAACATCTGTGTTGGTGAATCTTTTGCAATTTGTTTAATGAACAATGAAGACTGCAAAGAAGAAAGCTGTAGGTGGGATCGGTGTATTAGCGGCTGGCTGCAGCAACACAACCAGGAGGACTTTGAGTTGGATAGCAGACGCGCTATCCGACGCTAGCCACCGACCGCATCGATGATCGGGTGAAGTCCTTCGTCGCGCCGTCGATTGCTGGAACGCAGGTGAGCACGGGTGTTGATGAGCAGATGAGGGCTGGCGTAGGTGGAGAGCTAATGTTTTTAGCATAGCTCTGACGAGGTCCCGTAGCTAAGTCAGCTTCAATGGCGTCGTTAGCAACAGCATTGCTAGGCTTCGCCAGGCGGCACAGCATTAACCGTGTAGTTACAGGTCCAGAGTTTGGTTCGGTGTCTCCTGATAGTAGTATTGTTGATCTTCTGTCTATCCTTCCAGTCAGGGGCTTATTTATTTTGTTTCTATCTGCATTTAAGCACGATGCTATCACGTTAGCTCCGTAGCTAAAGTGCTTCACCGATGTATTGTCATGGAGATAAAGGTCACTGTGAATGTCCATTTCGCGTTCTCGACTCTCATTTTCAAGAGGATATAGTATCCGAGGTGGTTTAAAATACAAATCCGTGATCCACAATAGAAAAAGGAGAAATTGTGGAATCCAATGAGCCCTTTTACCTAAGTTACGGTCAAAGCGAAAAAAGATACGTCCTGCACTGCACTCTAGTCCTTCACTCTCACGTTCCTCATCCACGAATCTTTCATCCTCGCTCAAATTAATGGGGTAATCGTCGCTTTCTCGGTCCCAATCGCTCTCGCTGCTGGTGTAAAAAATGGGGAAATGTGAGGAGTCTTTCAACCTGCGACGTCACGCTACTTCCGGTACAGGCAAGGCTTTTTTATCAGCGAGCAAAAGTTGCGAACTTTATCGTCGATGTTCTCTACTAAATCCTTTCAGCAAAAATATGGCAATATCGCGAAATGATCAAGTATGACACATAGAATGGATCTGCTATCCCCGTTTAAATAAATAAAAATTCATTTCAGTAGGCCTTTAGTGACTTGGTATTTCCAAAATGCTCGTGTGCACAGTGCCGTAAATTGTTCTGTTCTCAAAAAGGTTGTGTTATAATTGTTTTAGTGCCTATATTTGTACTCTAAAAATTAAGAAAAATAGCTGAACAGTTTTTGTGTTCCTACCTGATGAAGTCGCTTGTTTCATAGCGATGCACATCCATAACAAAATATCTGATACCAGAGTTCTGGGAAAATAATACAGTGGTACCTAAGGATCAGAGTCTCATTGGTTTGGTATAGTTCGGTTGGTAGAGTGGCCGTGCCAGCAACTTGAGGGTTCCAGGTTCGATTCCCGCTTCCGCCATCCTAGTCACTGCCGTTGTGTCCTTGGGCAAGACACTTTACCCACCTGCTCCCCAGTGCCACCCGCACTGGTTTAAATGTAACTTAGATATTGGGTTTCACTATGTAAAGCGCTTTGAGTCACTAGAGAAAAGCGCTATATAAATATAATTCACTTCACTTCACAAAACTTAGCTTCTGTTTTTTCATGCTGTTAACTATCTGTCTGGCTGCACACGCTGGAATCGAGCAGCGAGGGTAGAATAATGAATGTATTGACGGTAGAGATGTCCGATGTATGTTTCTTATTGCAAGTTTGTCCTTAAATAAAATAGTGAACATACAAGACAACTTGTCTTTTAGTAGTAAGTAAACAAACAAAGGCTCCTAATTTAGTCTGCTGACATATGCAGTAACAAATTGTGTCATTTATCACTATTATTTTGTCAACATTATTAAGGACAAGTGGTACTTTTTAGAGGCGGTATAGTACCGAATATGTTTCATTAGTATCGCGGTACTATACTAATACCGGTATACCGCACAACCCTAATTAGGGATGTCTGATAATATCGGACTGCCGATATTATCGGCCGATAAATGCTTTAAAATGTAATATCGGAAATTATTGGTATCTGTTTCAAAAAGTTAAATATTATGACTTTTTAAAATGCCGCTGTGTACACGGACGTAGGGAGAAGTACAGAGAACTACACCGATAAACCTTAAAGGCACTTCCTTTGCGTGCCGGTCCAATCACATAATATCTACGGCTTTTCACACACTCAAGTGAATGCAACGTGTACTTGGTCAACAGCCATACAGGTCACACTGAGGGTGACCGTATAAACAACTTTAACACTGTTACAAATATGCGCACACAACATAAACACAACAGAACAAATACCCAGAACCCCTTGCAGCACTAACTCTTCCGGGACGCTACAATATACACCCCCCGCTACTCACCCCCCCCCCCCCCCAACCCCGCCCACCTCAACCTCCTCATGTCCCAAATTCCAACATTTTGAGGCATGTTAAAAAAAATAATGCACTTTGTGACTTCAATAATAAATATGGCAGTGCCATGTTGGCATTTTTTTTCCATAACTCGAGTTGATTTATTTTTGGAAAACCTTGTTACATTGTTTAACCCTGTAACACCCCTTGTTGTGAAATTACAACGTTACATTTAACCATCCTAAAAAACAATCTGTTATATATTTTTTTATTTTTTTACCACATTTACATAGTCATTGGGTCCTATTGTTCAGTCTCACAAGGCTATTGCATCGTACATTTGTTTATAAGTCACGCCTTCTGGCCATGAACTCACACAACCTCTCAAGATTTCCTTCGAACAAAATCTATTTGTTTCATTGGACTGGATTAATCAGATTCAGGTAATTAAAATGTCTTTTATATTTTTTGGGGTTATTACAATGTCTAGAGCATGTACACATGTAGTTATTGTGGAACAGATGCATCAAATTTCATTTAGAGCTTGTTATATAATTGTTGCAATTATAAAAGAGGGGGGAAAAGCGTTTTTTAAGAGTTTTATCTTGTTTCATATTTTTTATATTTGTAATAAATGACTTCATAAAAATATAACTGTGATTATTATTAATGGTATATACCGTTATGGGGCTAAGTAAGCAATCAACCCTGCCAATGAACCCTTAGTTGTTCAAACAACGTGAGTACAAATACAGAAATTCTTCTCCCATCAAAGCCCAATGTTGCAATATCACAACATATCTCTAAAAACATACTTTTTTTTTTTTTTACTTTGTGCATCAAATGCCTCCTACAACAACATCTGAAAGGTCAAATTTTTATTTTTTTAGGTTTTTCTATATTTGGGTCTTACAGGGTTAATGCATCCAGCGGGGCATCACAACACAATTAGGCATAATAATGTGTTAATTCCACGACTGTATGTATCCGTATCGGTTGATATCGGAATCGGTAATTAAGAGTTGGACAATATCGGATATCGGCAAAAAAGCCATTATCGGACATCTCTAACCCTAATACCTTTGATACTAAGAAGAGCAGTTTATTTGTTGTAAAGAACGGTTTTTTTTTATTAACTTTGGGAGAGGACTTAAATAGCTGCCTTGAGGAACGCCTCAGTTATGTAAATCACAAGTTTGGCCCCCGGTGTTTTATATATTTGCTCGCCAGGCTAAATTGTCTGCCAATGTGTTTACACTGGTCCAAGTTCCTCTATAAAACAGGAGCACTCTCGTGGTTTTTGAAATTTGCTGCAAAATTAATTTGCCCTGAAGTTTTGAACTGAACTCTGGATTCTGCCGGTTGATATCGCCGATTTCCAGATGCACGTTTTTCTGCTTTTCGGTGGAAAACCGAGTGGATAAACAGCCAGTCCTCGCTCTAGTTGACCTAAACACCCCCTGAAACCACCGTGTGAGGACAGGATGTTATGTCTCGGGAGAAATTCCCCCCCCCGTGAAGAAAGTCTTCAGATCTAAAATAGGCCGTCTCACCTCGTACGGTGCAGCGAACTCGATGCCCTCTGTTAAAGTGGCGCAGTAGTTGTGACGTGGCCCCGAAACGGAGGGGACACATTCCAACGGTAGCAAAGCCCAGACAGGAAATCCTTCTGATTGTGCGACCAAGGAACAAAACTCTCCAGCCCCGAATGGGTGGTGCCTGCACCTGACACATCTGTCATGGTGGCACTGAACACACACACACACACACACACACACACACACACACACACACACACACACACACACACACACACACACACACACACACACACACACACACACACACACACACACACACACACACACACACACACACACACAACACACACACACACACACATACTGGTTATTATTTGGAATGGGGACCACGTTTTTGATCATCACTTATGGGGAGCACCCTTTCTACAGGTTGTGGAGGCTTAAAAAAAAAAAAGAGGTCAAATGTCCACTGCCCAGTTAGCTCATACCCGTCTTTAAATCTCTGGATTGGTGAAGTAATGTGCTGATCATTCTTACTGGGGACCCTGGGGAAAAAGAGTTAATATGGTTCATGGGGACCAAATTTTTAATAATTTTGCATAATTCACACGAATTTGTACGTGACTACTGAGGACCATTTAAAATTTTTTTAAAAAAAGCAGCGAGTGCAGTACCAGCTACAGCCTGATGAGGGGGCTGCTGTGCAAATGTCTCACACTCAAACTAACCAGTAAACATGTTTTATGGGCCAAAGCTTAAAAAATCACTTAGGCATCTTCAGAATGGATCTGACTATCATTTAAAAAGGTTTCCCTTTAGGGCAGTGGTCCCCGGGCCGCGGCCCGGTACCGGTTTGCGGACCGATTGGTACCGGGCCGCCACCGGGCAAAAAATGAAAAAT
>NC_084743.1:61497163-61522163 GCF_033978785.1 Entelurus aequoreus | reverse complement strand
AATATAGATCAATACAGTCTGCAGGGATACAATCCGTAAGCACACATGATTGTATTTCTTGATGAAAAAAAAAAAACAATTTTTTTTTTTTTTTTTAAATTAAATCAACATAAAAAACACAATATATACATTATATATCAATATAGATCAATACAGTCTGCAGGGATACAGTCCATAAGCACACATGATTGTATTTCTTGATGGGGAAAAAAAAAAAAAAAAAAAAAATCCCCCCCCCCCCATTCCTTGGGGACAAATTTTCAAGCGTTGACCGGTCCCCAGCTACAAAAAGGTTGGGGACCACTGCTTTAGGGGACCTGTTTTTTTTGTCCCCATACCGTCAGAGGTCCCCTAAAGGTGACTGTGTAAATAGAGCGATGTCCCCATTAAGTAAGCATTGCCAGAACACACACACACACACACACCTTACTAAAACATGATGTACACCTGCACCATCTAAGACAGACCTGGGCAAAATACGGGCCCAGGGCCACATGCGGCCCGTTAAGATTTTCAAATTCTAAATTTTTTTTTTTAGAACTTTAACATCAAACTGTCGCCGCCATTATGTTTTTAAATTACTGTACGGTAGCCTTTTTCGATTTCTAATAATTCGCAGTGAAAATGTACATTTTGATTGGCAACTCAGTGGCCAAAAGCTTACTGTGAAAATAAGTCGTACCGTTTTGCCATTTACAGTAACGCACAGCAAAAAATCCTAGATGAGCTCGGGCCCAGCGAAACCGGCGGCGTTTCTGGGTGTTGTTGATCAATGGCTTTGGCTTTGCATAGTAGAATTTTACCTTGCACTTACAGACTGTAGTTACTGACAGTGGTTTTCTGAAGTGTTCCTGAGCCCATGTGGTGATATCCTTTACACACTGATGTCGCTTGTTGATGCAGTACCGCGAGTGAGATCGAAAGTCTCAGGCATTCAATGTTGGTTTTCCGCCTTGCCGCTTACGTGCAGTGATTTCTCCAGATTCTTTGAACCTTTTGATGATATTACGGATCGTAGATGGTGAAATCCCTAAATTCCTTGCAGTAGCTGGTTGAGAAATGTTGTTCTTAAACAATTTGCTCTGGCATTTGTTCACAAAGTGGTGACCCTCGCCCCATCCAAACGAAAATTAAAAGTATTTTGGAGTTCGGGTGTTGGTGAAGGGAACAGTGATAAAGTCATCTAAAATAATTTGTGTTAAAAAGGGGGCAAGTAAATATAACAATATTATTCTTCCATCTGCTCCTTTCTGATCATGGAAATGTAGAAGAAACAAAAAACAATGAAAGTGTCAACAGTATATGGCTTGTATATATGCATTTTCATGAAAGGAATGAAAAGAAATGAATGAATGAATGAATCCTTGTTTGTGAATGACTGAGCATTTCATGGAAGCTGCTTTTATACCCAACCATGGCACCCACCTGTTCCCAATTAGCCTGTTAACCTGTGGGATGTTCCAAATAAGTGTTTGATGAGCATTCCTCAACTTCCTCAGTCTTTTTTGCCACTTGTGCCAACTTTTTTGAAACCTGTCGCAGGCATCAAATTCCAAATGAGCTAAAATTTGCAAAAAATAACCAAGTTTTCCAGTTGGAACATTAAGTATCTTGTCTTTGCAGTCTATTCAATTGAATATGGGTTGAAAAGGATTTGCAAATCATTATATTCTGTTTTTATTTACCATTTACACAACGTGCCAGCTTCACTGGTTTTGAATTTTGTATAATACCGGTCAAAACGTTGGCCACACCTCTTTCAACAGCATGAGGTATTCTGATGCTAACACGATTAACATACATTTTGGTGCATTTTTGGACATATACAATCATTAGTGCGAAATGAACATGCCTTTCTCCTTATAACAATATACAGTAGGGCTGTATGGTAGACTGGTACAAGTATAGTACCACGAATTAATCATATTCAGTACTATACCGCCTCTAAAAAGTACCTGTTTTTTTTAAAATGTATATTCTGTTTATAAACTCAGGAAATACGTCCCTGGACACATGAGTACTTTGAATATGACCAATGTATGATCCTCTAACTACTTGGTATCGGATCGATACCTAAATTTGTGGTATCATCCAAGACTAATGTAAAGAGTCAGAAAACAGATGAATAAGTGATTATTACATTTTAACAGAAGTGTAGATAGAACATGTTAAAAGAGAAAGTAAGCAGATATTAATAGTAAATGAACAAGTAGATTAATAATCCATTTTCTACCGCTTGTTCTTAATAATTTTGACAAAATAATGGTTAGAGATCGGTAGGTTGTGAGTTCAAACCCCGGCCGAGTCGTACCAAGGACTATAAAAATGGGACCTGCTTGGCACTCAGCATCAAGGGTTGGAATTGAGGGTTAAATCACCAAAAATGATTTCCGGGCGCGGCCACCCGCTGCTGCTCACTGCTCCCCTCACCTCCCCGGGGGGTGAACAAGGGGATGGGTCAAATGCAGAGGACACATTTCACCACACCTAGTGTGTGTGTGTGACAATCATTGATACTTTAACTTTAAACCCTCTAAAGGCCTTAGTGGCCACATGCGTGGACAGCACCTTTTAGCTCTTATTTCCAAAATTGTGTACACTACTGAATTGGGGTCTTATGGCCACTTATGTGGACACTTATACTGCCATCTGGTGGTGTCAGAAGAGTATAAAATACAACGGAATTTGGGGAAAAAAAGTGTAAAAATAAGAATTAGCATGTCACTACACATGAAGTACACGTTTGTGTACTTATGGACTAAGTACATCTTATCAAAAGATGATTTTTAGTTTTTATTCTAATTAGGGTCCAATAAGCCCAAATAGCAAAGAGAAATAAAATAAAAAACATGTAAACAAAAAGCTTGGGCCTTAAGAGGTTTTAACTTGACTTAATACAGGGGTGTCCAAAGTGCGGCCCGGGGGCCATTTGCGGCCCGCAGCTAATTGTTTACCGGCCCGCCACACATTCTGGAAATACTATTGTAAAAATAAAAAAGAACATTAAAAAAAGTGGAATGAGGTGAAATCTAACGAGAAAAAGTTGCAATGTTGACACAAAAGCTGCCATGCAGGCTGTTGTTGTTGTTGTTTTTTTTGTCTTCATTTTTTTTGCCATTGCTCAAAAAAAAAAAATAATGACAAAACATCCATGTTATAATGAATTATTTTCAGGGCTCCAATTACTTCAAATATTTCACTTTAAAATGTTTTATGTGGCAAATATTGCATATATTGTGTAGTAGCCATATAAAAACATCAAAGTTTTCTTTGGAAAAAAAGCGCATAAAACAAACAAAATAATAGTTCCAGCATAAAATCGACAGATATATCTGAAGTTGATCTCGTAACTTAAGTGTTGAAAATAAAAGAAAAACCTAATAAAAATGTATCACTTTATGAGTGGGGCACCTTTTGGATCCCAAATATATTTAGTGAATTTTTATTTGATTACTCAAAAATATGAAAGAATTAAAATCAATGGTGTCCTGCATTATTGATCTTTTAGGGCTCTAATGACTAAATACTGCATATTTCAGTTTTACTATAAAAAAACTAAGTTGTTTTTGTTAAGTTAAAGTACCAATGGTTGTCACACACACACTAGGTGTGGTGAAATGTGTCCTCTGCATTTGACCCATATTTTACTATAAAAAAAACGAAGTTGTTTTTGACAGAATTTTGACATTTTTTTAAAATTTGTATTACTTTATATCAACTTAAAGTTGATATAAAGATTTACTGTAAGCGTTAAATAATTTAAAAAAAATAATGATCTGACTTATTTTTAACATTTTAATGACTGAGACCTTTATGGTCCCCGGCACCTCTAAAGGTAAAATAAATAAAAAAATGCATATATTTTGTTATGGTTTGAAAATGAAAAATATCAAAATGGCCCCCACATGCTTTAATTTTTCCGTGTGCGGCCCTCAGTGGAAAAAGTTTGGACACCCCTGACTTAATAGGTAGATAAATGACACAATATGTTACTGCATACGTCAGCAGCTAAGTTAGGAGCCTTTGTTTGCTTACTTACTACTAAAAGACAAGTTGTCTTGTATGTCCACTATTTTATTTAAGGACAAACTTGCAAAAACAAACATATGTTTAATGTACCCTAAGATTTTTTGTTAAAATAAAGCCAATAATGCCATTTTTTGTGGTCCCCTTTATTTAGAAAAGTATCAAAGTACCGAAATACATTTTGGTGCTGGTATGGGGACAACTCTAATACACAGTAATCATTATGTTAGAAGTTCTTCACAACCGTGACTTCTCACTTTTTTCATATTCGACAGTTTCCTTCTCAAGTGCTGGCATTAAGTCCCGACCTCAACCCTACTGATGTTTTTTTTTTACGACCGAAACTCATTAAATATTTTCACTACTTGTTAGGTCAGGGAAACACTTCTGCAGCGCCGTGAATGATATGTTTATATTCCGGAGGTTTTCTTCTGGCACTTTTTGAGTGGCTTATGTCATCCGTTTTCGTTGGGCGGGCGCAGACAGTAATGCCTTGTCGGCGTCCACTGTTCACGCAGGGCGTGCTAATAAACACGTTCGACATGTTAACTGGCCCTCCTCGCGCTTGTAAGGGACGGCTCGGTACGCTGCAAAAAGTCAGTGTTCAAAAACAAGGAAAAAAAATACAAAAATGAGGGGTATTTTATTTGAACTAAGCAAAATTATCTGCCGATAGAACAAGAAAATTTGGTTTGTCAAGACTTTCCAAAACAAGTACAATTAGCTAACCTCAATGAACCCCAAAATACCTTAAAATAAGTATATTCTCACTAATAACAACTATATGCGTACGTATTTTCTATTGTTTCATTAAAAATAAAACAGCAAAGTCCATTTGGCTGTCATCTGTGTTAATTATGAGACACAATTGTGTCAAAATCATGATTTTTTTTTTTCATGCTTTAAATAAGAAATTATTACTTTAAAAAAGTAGTTTTATACTTGTGAGTGTTGATGACACAGCTTTGCAACAGTTGATATTCTAGTTTCAAGCATGTTTTACTCAACATACACTACCGTTCAAAAGTTTGGGGTCACCCAAACAATTTTGTGGAATAGCCTTCATTTCTAAGAACAAGAATAGAATGTCGCGTTTCAGATGAAAGTTCTCTTTTTCTGGCCATTTTGAGCGTTTAATTGACCCCACAAATGTGATGCTCCAGAAACTCAATCTGCTCAAAGGAAGGTCAGTTTTGTAGCTTCTGTAACGAGCTAAACTGTTTTCAGATGTGTGAACATGATTGCACAAGGGTTTTCTAATCATCAATTAGCCTTCTGAGCCAATGAGCAAACACATTGTACCATTAGAACACTGGAGTGATAGTTGCTGGAAATGGGCCTCTATACACCTATGTAGATATTGCACCAAAAACCAGACATTTGCAGCTAGAATAGTCATTTACCACATTAGCAATGTATAGAGTGTACTTCTTTAAAGTTAAGAATAGTTTAAAGTTATCTTCATTGAAAAATAAGGACATTTTAATGTGACCCCAAACTTTTGAACGGTAATATAGGTCATCAAATCTCAGCTACAAGCTGTAATATCTTACTGAGATCATTTAGGACCAAAACACTTAAAACAAGTATGTTAGTGTTTTAATTGTTTTAAGGGCTTTGGTCCTAAATGATCTCAGTAAGATATTACAGCTTGTTGCTGAGATTTGATGACCTATATTGAGTAAAACACGCTTGAAACTATTTTTGTCCAAATGTCCAAAACACGTCCAGCAATGGTGCACAGGAAGGCGGGGAAGAAGAGGGGAAAAGGCGGCCAAAATGGTCAAAAGTCCCAATTTTGTCCAAAATACCTCCCCGGGTTCCAGTCTCACGAGTCCCGCTGCCGGCCGCACAAGTCCCAGGATGCAAACAATGTCCAAAACGCACCCAGCAAAGTCCCACGGGAAGTGGGGGAGAAAAGTGAGAAAAGTCGGCAAAAGTCCCCAAAAATGTTCAAAATACCTACCCAGGTTCGAGTCCCACAAGTCCCGCCGCTGGCCGCGCAAGTCCCGGGTTGCCCAAAATGTCCATAACACACCCAGCCAAGTCCCACGTGGACGGGGGATAAAAGTTGGAAAAGTCGTCAAAAGTCCCCAAAAATGTTCAAAATACCTACCCAGGTTCGAGTGCCACAAGTCCCGCCGCCGGCCGGGATGCCCAGAATGTCCAAAACGCGCCCAGCAAAGTTCCACGGGAAGGCGGGGAGAAAAGTGAGAAAATTCGGTAAAATGTTCAAAAATCACACCCGGGTTCGAGTGCCACACTAGAACCTTTATTTAACCAGATAAGAAAACCCATTGAGATCAAGATCTCTTTCACAAGGGTGACCTGGCCAAGAGGTCAACAGCACATGTCACAGCAACACTGCAAAAAGTCAGTGTTCAAAAACAAGAAAAAAAATACAAAAATGAGGGGTATTTTATTTGAACTAAGCAAAATTATCTGCCAATACAACAAGAACATTTGGCTTGTCAAGACTTTCCAAAACAAGTCAAATTAGCTAACCTTAATGAACCCAAAAATACCTTAAAATAAGTATATTCTCACTAAAAGTCGGCAAAAGTCCCCAAAAATGTCCAAAATACCTACCCAGGTTCGAGTCCCACAAGTCCCGCCGCCGGCTGCGCAAGTCCCGGGATGCCCAAAATGTCCATAACACACCCAGCCGAGTCCCACGTGGACGGGGGATAAAAGTTGGAAAAGTCGTCAAAAGTCCCCAAAAATGCTCAAAATACCTACCCAGGTTCGAGTGCCACAAGTCCCGCCGCCGGCCACGCAAGTCCCGGGATGCCCAAAATGTCCATAACACACCCAGCCGAGTCCCACGTGGACGGAGGATAAAAGTTGGAAAAGTCGTCAAAAGTCCCCAAAAATGCTCAAAATACCTACCCAGGTTCGAGTGCCACAAGTCCCGCCGCCGGCCGGGATGCCCAGAATGTCCAAAACGCGCCCAGCAAAGTTCCACGGGAAGGCGGGGAGAAAAGTGAGAAAATTCGGTAAAATGTTCAAAAATCACACCCGGGTTCGAGTGCCACACTGCAAAAAGTCAGTGTTCAAAAACAAGGAAAAAATATACAAAAATGAGGGGTATTTTATTTGAACTAAGCAAAATTATCTGCCAATAGAACAAAAACATTTGGCTTGTCAAGACTTTCCGAAACAAGTAAAATTAGCTAACCTCAATGAACCCCAAAATACCTTAAAATAAATATATTCTCACTAAAAGTCGGCGAAAGTCCCCCAAAATTTTCAAAATACCTACCCAGGTTCGAGTGCCACAAGTCCCGCCGCCGGCCGGGATGCCCATCAAAGTCCCACGGGAAGGCGGGGAGAAAAGTGAGAAAAGTCGGTAAAATGTTCAAAAATCACACCCGGGTTCGAGTGCCACACTGCAAAAAGTCAGTGTTCAAAAACAGGGAAAAAAATACAAAAATGAGGGGTATTTTATTTGAACTAAGCAAAATTATCTGCCAATAGAACAAGAACATTTGGCTTGTCAAGACTTTCCAAAACAAGTACAATTAGCTAACCTCAATGAACCCAAAAATACCTTAAAATAAGTATATTCTCACTAATAACAAGTGCACTTTTCTTGATGGGAAAAAAATGAGACCTTTTTTCTCAATATTTCTCAGTAAGATATTACAGCTTGTTGCTGAGATGTGATGACCTATATTGAGTAAAACATGCTTGAAACTAGAATATCAACTGTTGCAAAGCTGTGTCAGCAACACTCATAAGTATAAAACTACTTTTTCAAAGTAATTTTCTTATTTCAAGCATGAAAAAAAAATCATGATTTTGACACAATTGTGTCTCATAATTAAAACCGATGACAGCCAAATGGACTTTGCTGTTTTATTTTCAATGAAACAATAGAAAATACGTACTCATATAGTAGTACAGTTGGCACGGTACAGTAAACTGACAGTTAATATTTAAACATTTAAGATGTGACATTTCTAACAATTTTGAACAGAAATAGTTCATGCACATTCAGATAAATTCCTCAAAATTACAATTAAAACATTTTTGGCGGGGGCCGGGCTGTATATATGTGCACTAATTGACTGAAAGAGCACGCATTTGGCGCTATGATGTCATGTTATCCATGGAAAAATGCAGTTTTAGACCATATGATTTGCCTGAGCGGCTAGGAGACCCCGAGAGTAACAAGCGGTTGCCTTGTTGCCTTTCCATTAAGAACAATAAACTAGTTTTTAGTATAAGTTTGCTGGTTTCAAGAAATGTAATGCCGAGCGCATATCATTATGTCAAGATAATGGCACTAGCATTTACTTCATTTAAGAATATTTTTCAACATATTGAGCAAAAAGGTCTCTTTTTTTTCTACCAAGAAAAGTGCACTTGTTATTAGTGAGAATATACTTATTTTAAGCTATTTTTGGGTTAATTGAAGTTAGCTAATTTTACTTGTTTCGGAAAGTCTTGACAAGCCAAATTTTCTTGTTCTATTGGCAGATAATTTTGCTTAGTTCAAATAAAATACCCCTCGTTTTTATTTTTTTTTAAATTGTTTTTGAACACTGACTTTTTGCAGTGTGTGTTTTGGACATTTGGACAAAAATAGTTTCAAGCATGTTTTACTCAATATAGGTCATCAAATCTCAGGAACAATCTGTAATATCTTACTGAGATCATTTAGGACCAAAACACTTAAAACAAGTAAAACACTCTAATATAAAATCTGCAAAGTGAGATGAATTATCTTATCAGACAGAAAATAAGCAAATATCACCCTTATTTGAGATATTTAATCCACAGAACTGTCATTTAGGTCTGAGCTCACCACTTCCCTAGGATGTTGTCCTCAGTTGTTGGGGGTCATTGTTGCTCACATGCTCACAACTGCAATTTTCTCCTTTGACTCAAATTTGTATATAAACTTTTTTTTATGGGGATTCTCAGTGGAGCAGATTATGTTTCACAGTAAAAGCACCGCAGTCGTGACCTGGATCAGTGTTTATTTTGCTGCCTGGGTCAAATATGATAAGAGCCATTCCACTGAATCGGTGCCATTTGCTCTCTTTTTTCAGCTCTAAATCTGATAATTCACATATTAAACTACTCCAAATGTGTATTGGCCCATGTGGAGCAACTTTATCGGCTTCCATGTATATAACATCAGCACACATTGTTGGTCTTTTCCTCTATTTTAGTCAAGTCACCTACAAAAGGCAAACGTGGTAGTTTAGAGGCCACTTGGAGCTTGCAGCTACACAACAGCAAAGCACACGATAGCACACAAGCTAGACGTGCATAAGTTTCTTTACTTGAACAATATTGCAGTATAATACATCACATTTGTCAATAATTATATACACAAGTATCAAATACTCGTATACAAAGTCTCCAAGGCAGAAAAGTATCCAGTAACAGACGTGTCCGCATCATTCATCCATCCATCCATCATTCAACGTGAGCTTAATTTAATGAATTATTGAAAACAAAAAAACAATATTAGATTTTACTTGTTGCACAACAACAAATCTCAAAAGTGCAATTACCACCCCACTTCAACCTAAAGACAGCATATTTTCATTCCAGATGGTTAATAATACATTTGTGTTTTTTTATAGCTACCATTGTTCTCTGTGTGACTAATTTGACTATATCAAACATTTTCTAACATTGCAGCGTTTTCGTGTATTTTAGTCAAGTCACTTACAAAAGGCAAACGTGGTAGTTTAGAGGCCACCTGGAGCTTGCAGCTACACAACAGCAAAGCACACGATAGCACACAAGCTAGACGTGCATAAGTTTCTTTACTTGAACAATATTGCAGTATAATACGTCACATTTGTCAATAATTATATACACAAGTATCAAATACTCATATACAAAGTCTCCAAGGCAGAAAAGTATCCAGTAACAGATGTGTCCGCATCATTCATCCATCCATCCATCCATCCATCCATCATTCAACGTGAGCTTAATTTAATGAATTATTGAAAAAAAAAAACATTACATTTTACTTATGTTGTACTTTACATTTGAACAACAAATCTCAAAAGTGATATTTCCACCCCACTTCAACCTAAAGACAGCATATGTCCATTCCAGATGGTTCATAATAAATTAGTGCTTTTTTTTTAATAGCTACTATTGTTTTCCGTTTGAATAATTTCCCTTGATCTCATATCTCAATACTCATATACAAAGTCTCTAAGGCAGAAAGCATCCAGTAACAAACGTGTCCGCATCATTCAACGTGAGCTTAATTTAATGAATTATTGAAAAAAACAAAACGATATTAGATTTTACTTGTTGTACAACAACAAATCTCAAAAGTGCAATTACCACCCCACTTCAACCTAAAGACAGCATATGTCCATTCCAGATGGTTAATAATACATTTGTTTTTTTTATAGCTGCCATTGTTCTCTGTGTGACTAATTCGACTATATCAAACATTTTCTAACATTGCAGCGTTTTCGTGTATTTTGGTCAAGTCACCTACAAAAGGCAAACGTGGTAGTTTAGAGGCCACTTGGAGCTTGCAGCTACACAACAACAAAGCACACGATAGCACACAAGCTAGACGTGCATAAGTTTCTTTACTTGAACAATATTGCAGTATAATACATCACATTTGTCAATAATTATATACACAAGTATCAAATACTCGTATACAAAGTCTCCAAGGCAGGAAAGTATCCAGTAACAGATGTGTCCGCATCATCCGTCCATCCATCCATCATTCAATGTGAGCTTAATTTAATGAATTATTGGGAAAAAAACAATATTACATTTTACTTATGTTGTACTTTACATTTGAACAACAAATCTCAAAAGTGCAATCCCCACCCCACTTCAACCTAAAGACAGCATATGTCCATTCCAGATGGTTAATAATACATTTGTGTTGTTTTTTTTTTATAGCTACTATTGTTCTCAGTTTTAATAATTTCACTTGATCTCATATCTCAATACTATACAAAGTCTCTAAGGCAGAAAGCATCCAGTAACAAACGTGTCCGCATCATTCAACGTGAGCTTAATTTAATAAATTATTGAAAAAATAAAAATAAAATTTAGATTTGACCTGTGTTGCACTTTACATTTGACCAACAAATCTCAAAAGTGCAATTACCACCCCACTTCAACCTAAAGACAGCTTATGTCCATTTCAGATGGATAATAATCATTTGTATTTGTATTTTTTTTTTAGCTACCATTGTTCTCTGTGTGACTAATTTGACTCGATCAAACATTTTCTAACAATCCACACTACAAAATAAAAGTATATATGCTGATATCGGATCAATATCTGTGTCGGCCGATACTCAAGGTTCCAATGTTGGTATCGTATCAGAGTTTAAAAAGGTGTATTGGGACATATATTTATATATTATATTTAATGGTGAAGTCTAACTTAACCTCTAAAGGCTTAGTGGCCACATGCGTGGACAGCACCTTTTTAGCGCTTATTTCCAAAATTGTGTACACTACTGAATTGGAGTCTTATGGCCACTTATGTGGACACTTATACTGCCATCTGGTGGTGTCAGAAGAGTACAACATACCATGGAATTTGGAGGAAAAAAAAGTGTAAAAATAAGAATTAGCATGTCACTAAACATGAAGTACACGTGTGTGTACTTATGGACTAAGTACCTCATACAAAAAGATGATTCTTAGTTTTTTTATTCTAATTAGGGTCCAAGGAAGTGTGTGCAGCAAACAAATGTTATATTTCCAGTGTTCAAGGTAGTTGAAATTAATCTTTCTATTAATAAATATGCATTAAGATCAATGTGCAGAACCTTTTGCTTGATAAAAAAAAAAAAGTTATTTGCAGTTAATCACCAAATGACACTGATTCTCATCAACTTTTTAATCGGGATCTCAACTGGAGCGGATCCTGTTTTGCTGTACAGTGTAAACCCATCGCAGTTGTGACCCGAGACTGTTTATTTTGTGTCTGGGTCAAATATGATGTTCTGCAAAGTGTGTTTAAAAAAACAAACAAACAAACAAAAACGGGTTTATGGAATGTGCTACGTAAATTCTGATGCACGCCTCGCTGTAAAGACATATTTCATCACTATGTGGATCTATTTTTGGTGGGGTTATGAATGACGTTGTGATGCCCTGCTGTGTGTTGCAGGGGTGTACGTACCGCCAGGCGCTGGGATAGGCACGGGACCAGGAACTGGATACTATCCAGGTAACAAAGTCCGCTGGCAGAGTTTAGAATAATAAACTGGACTTACTGCAATAAAAGTACTATATAAAAAAATTACATTAAAAAAAGCATAAAAGCAAAGCAGAAATGAAACTAACGATTTTGGCAATGTGGAATATGAAAAACTCAAGACTCTCGTTATTGACAGTTCCCAATTGAGCTATGTGAAAATGTGCATTTTCAGAGATTGATAACTGCTCTGACCACACATTGCGACATCTGTTTGTACTTTGTGCACGCTCGCCCTCGCCAATAGTCAAATAAATATGGACGCAGAATTTGCTAACATAAAAAACATTCATAACCGCAAGCAATAGGGGGGCAGACCTCCGCCATTGTTACTGTTAACAAATGTGGTTACCAGTTTATGTAACTGAATTTTTATGTATTTTAATTCTGTGGACTGATTTGTAAAAAAAAATTACATTAAATTATGCTCACAATTTCAATAAATATATAATTTTTTATATTCAGTGTGTTGTGTAAAAAAATATTGTTTATTTTATAAAAAAAAAAGCTATTTTTTTACACTGAATTTTTTACATACTGAATTTAGAAACCCTATTTTAATAAACTAATTTTGTTGTTGATTCAGTGTCAAAAACCTCCATGCGAAACATACCGCACACAACTTAAGACTATTTTTTCCCCCTCTAATCTTGACAAACTGATCTTATACACACAAACGTGTTTGTAATCCGTGTAAAGGAAACATGCAGCAAGTGTATTTTATTGTGACATATTGACACCGCATAACTTGATAATTGATGTTTCATCACAAAGGGTCAACTGGAGGAGTGCCTGCCGGCTATAAACCAGCCAAAGCAGCGAGTGAGTAGAAAAACACATTTATTTTCTTTCTCCTAAATATTTTGGTTTGATACAATCTAAGGGGTTGTTTGTCATGACGGAGCCTATGAGGGTTTTATTTAATCTAAAAAAGGATTAAATCAATTATGAAGGAAAATAATGAATATTCAGTATAGAAGTGGATTTGAGCTTAATTTTGAAATTAGTTTATTTAATAAAATAAAATAAAATAGTTTGTTTGATTTTATATCTGTGAAGAGGAAGGCAGTACATTGCTTTTTTTTCCTTTTTTTTTTATTTCTTTTTTTAATTTTTTAATTTCTTTTTTTATTTTTTGGTGGGGAGAGCAAAAAAGTGTCTGTTTCTCAGTAAACGTATTATGATTTCCCTATCAAATGAATAAATAAATATAAATTTGAAAAATAAATTAAAAAAAGCTAAAACAGCTAGGAGCAAAATAATGTAAAAAAAAAAAAAAAATAAAAAAAAAAGAGGAAGTGGAACTGGGACACCCATTAGAATAGAATAGAATAGAGTTTTATTTGTCATTATTACAGTGGACAGGTTCAAAGAACAACGAAATTGGAGCAGATCCCCTAAGGTGCATACACAATAATTTAGTAATATAAATAGTAAAAAAAGATTAAAAAAAGATCAAAAAGAAATTATGTATCTATATATATGTATATATCCACACACATGCACATATCCATTCACATGCATATATATACATATACACATATAACATTATTGCACATTATAGTCCGAAAAAATTAAAAGACATGACACATTGTGCTCACTCAGTGCCTGTTTAATGCTACCATTATTGCCATTATATGCCATTATTTCATATATGTGGAACGTATCTCAAAATTCAGTAAACAATCAGTACCTCTTTCATTGTGCTTGTTTCATAAAGGGACCACAGTGAAATTAATAAGATGCATTCCACTACCCATTATTAGTAAGGCTGCCAAATTACCACCAAAAGTGGCAGTAGCTTGATTGTACATGACTAAAATCCACACCAATTTGACTAATAACCCCTGTCTGGACTGTTTTCATGTATCTTTAATGTGATGTATTCTGCACAAAGTGATCATTGAAAACCACAACAAGGCATGCTGGGAAACGTTTGCTTTCCAGACGCATGCTCAGACCTGCCAAGTCTTCCGGATTCAAAGGAAGACTGCCCGAAATTACCCTTGTCTAAGTCGCAAATCTCAGGCATAGTGATGCAATATGTGCATACAGCTAGCCTAAATAGCATGTTAGCATCGATTATCTTGCAGTCATGCACTGACCAAATATGCCTGATTAGCACTCCAACAAGGCAATAACATCAACAAAGCGCACCTTTGTGCATTCACGCACAGCATAAAACTTTTGGTGGACAAAATGAGACAAAGAAGGAATTGAAGATTTTACATGTAAACAAACTGTTGCACTTGTTTGTATTCCCCCCCCCACCCCCCCCCCCCCCGTCTTTTTCCGTTTTTAATCCTTTTTTAAAAATGCTCCAGAGAGCCACTAGGGCGGCACTAAAGAGCCGCATGCAGCTCGAGAGCCGTGGGTTGCTGACCCCCGGTTTAAAAAAAACAAAAAAAAACAACAATACTATGTGAGGAAAACGCCACCTTTAAAGAGAATGACTACAATATTATAACTAAATAAAATAAATTAACACCATCTAAAAAAATGATATAAAAAAATCAAACATAAATAACAAAGTAATTAATAAATACAAACATAAATTAGTAATAAAAGTAGTAATAATAATAATAAATAAAATCAAATATGACAGAATAAAAACTAAGAACCTAAGAAGAGTTTAAAATATTCAGTAAGAAGCCGGAATAAAAAGGTGTGCCTTTTAAAGCGGGGGTACCTAAGTTATATTCTTGAAGTAAAAATTAAAAAATCCTATTAGCATCATTCAGAATATCGTAACAGTAATCATTTCTGGGAAAAAAATGTGTCTGCGTGCTGTCTGTGCCTTTATAATGAAGTATTTTAGTAAATAAAACCCCGGAAGACAAATGAGCGGTCAACCCCTCCAGATCCTGTCACATATTCCAGATCCTGTGTGTGGCCTTTTACATGGTGAGGTGAGTTACTGATGGAATGCAAATAAACACAAACAAGGGGATCCTTGGAGGAGACCGTGAGGGACTATCAGCGAGATGCGCAGTCAGGGGCGGGATTTACAGTTTGAATTCTGCCCGGTGACACAAGATTCAAGTACCCTGGTTTTAACCTGTTTAAAAAAAAATTCTTGTATTCGAAGGTTATGGAGGTGGAGGGCAAGGTGGCGTTCCCGGAGGTTATGGAGGTGGAGGGCAAGGAGGCGTTCCCGGAGGTCTGGTCCCTGGAGGCTTTGGTCCTGGAGGACTCGGAACAGGTATGAAGAACGCGAGCAGAAGTGCTTGTTGGCGAGCAAAAGTATAACCTTTCTTTTTGTGTGTTTAATAGGACAAGGCGGGAAAGGCCCTAAACCAGGTAAGATGATATTTGTGCAACACCTTTTTGATTTGAATCCCATCACTGCATGTGTTCCTTCTCATTATAATGTAGCATCTGTGCAGTCATTTTTTGTCGGGCGTCACGGAAAATGGTTTCCTTTTGCTATCAGTGTAAAACAGGGGTGTCCGAACCCCAGTCCGTGGGCCAAATGCGGAGCTCTGGCATCTTAGAGACGACGGCAGTAGTTCCATTTTAATAAGCAAGCTGGCTGTGCTTTCATATTAATTTTGAAGACCCAGGGGTCTGACATGCGGGAAATTGTCACCACCTTGTGGACATTGTGAGAAACTCAGGTCAAAGACTTTGATGTGTACTTATATGACCCAATCCAAACAACCTTCCCTAGTCATGGTTGAAAATAAATTTTGAACGGCACAAAAGGTCAACACACACGGTCACACATAACACAATCTTTGTAGATATTATTAAAAAAAACAACCCATCACCATAAAAAATTCAAAATTTGATGGGAAAAAATGCAAAACACTCTCTGCACATTCAAAGAGGTCGTCACAGAAGTAAACTGGATGTGCTTTCATATTAATTTCAAAGGCCCAGGGGTCTGACATGTGGCAAAATATCACCATCTTGTGGACATTATGAGAAACTCAGGTCGAAGACCTTGATGTGCACTTATATGACCCAATCCAAACAAGCTTCCCTAGTCATGGTTGAAAATGCATTTTAAACGGCACAAAAGGTCAACACACACGGTCACACATAACACAACCTGTTCACTGAACTCTGTAGATGTTATTCAAAAAAATGTCCCATCACCATTAAGAAAATTGAAATTACACCCAAGGAATGATGGGAAAAAATGCAAAACACTCTCTCCGCACTTATCCATGGTTGACTTTTAGCTGCTTGATATTTTTGATTGATTACAAAGATTCAAAGAGGTCGTCACAGAAGTCAACTGGCCGTGCTTTCATACTAATTTCAAAGGCCCAGGGGTCTGACATGCGGGAAATTGTCGCCACCTTGTGGACATTGTGAGAAACTCAGGTCGAATACCTTGATGTGTACTTATATGACCCAATCCAAACAACCTTCCCTAGTCATGGTTGAAAATACATTTTAAACGGCACAAAAGGTCAACACACACGGTCACTGAACTTTGTAGATATTATTCAAACAAATGTTCCATCACCATAAAATATTCGAAATTACACCCATTTAAATCCATTGCAAGGCATGATGGGGAAAAAATGCAAAACACTCTCTCCGCACTTATCCATGGTTGACTTTTGGCCGCCTGATATTTCTGATTACAAAGCGTCAAAGAGCTTCGTCACGAAAGTAAACTGGCCGTGCTTTCATATTAATTTTGAAGGCCCAGGGGTCTGACATGCGGGAAATTGTCGCCACCTTGTGGACATTGTGAGAAACTCAGGTCGAAGACCTTGATGTGTACTTATATGACCCAATCCAAACAACCTTCCCTAGTCATGGTTGAAAATACATTTTAAACAGCACAAAAAATCAACACACACGGTCACACATAACACAACCTTTGTAGATAGTATTCAAAAAAACATCCCATCACCATAAAAAATTCTAAATTACACCCATTTAAATCCATTGCAAGGCATGGTTGACTTTTGGCTGCTTGATATTTCTGATTGATTACAAAGATTCAAAGAGGTCGTCACAGAAGTCAACTGGCCGTGCTTTCATACTAATTTCAAAGGCCCAGGGGTCTGACATGCGGGAAATTGTCACCACCTTGTGGACATTGTGAGAAACTCAGGTCGAATACCTTGATGTGTACTTATATGACCCAATCCAAACAACCTTCCCTAGTCATGGTTGAAAATACATTTTAAACGGCACAAAAGGTCAACACACACAGTCACTGAACTTTGTAGATATTATTCAAACGAATGTTCCATCACCATAAAAAATTCGAAATTACACCCATTTAAATCCGTTGCAAGGCATGATGGGGAAAAAATGCAAAACACTCTCTCCGCACTTATCCATGGTTGACTTTTGGCCGCCTGATATTTCTGATTACAAAGCGTCAAAGAGCTTTGTCACGAAAGTAAACTGGCCGTGCTTTCATATTAATTTTGAAGGCCCAGGGGTCTGACATGCGGGAAATTGTCACCATCTTGTGGACATTGTGAGAAACTCAGGTCGAAGACCTTGATGTGCAGTTATATGACCCAATCCAAACAAGCTTCCCTAGTCATGGTTGAAAATGCATTTTAAACGGCACAAAAGGTCAACACACACGGTCACACATAACACAATCTTTGTAGATAGTATTAAAAAAAAACGTCCCATCGCCATAAAAAAATCGAAATTTCACCCATTTAAATCCGTTGCAAGGCATGATGGGAAAAAATGCAAAACACTCTCTCCGCACTTATCCATGGTTGACTTTTAGCCGCTTGATATTTCTGATTGATTACAAAGATTCAAATAGGTCGTCACAGAAGTAAGCTGGCCGTGCTTTCATATTTATTTCAAAAGCCCAGGGGTCTGACATGCGGGAAATTGTCACCATCTTGTGGCCATTGTGAGAAACTCAGGTCGACGACCTTGATGTGTACTTATATGACCCAAAAGGGACGGCGTAGCGTAGAGTGGTAGAGTGGCCGTGCCAGCAATCGGAGGGTTGCTGGTTACTGGGGTTCAATCCCCACCTTCTACCATCCAAGTCCGTTGTGTCCTTGGGCAAGACGCTTCACCCTTGCTCCTGATGGGTGCTGGTTTGCGCCTGGCATGGCAGCTCCCGCCATCAGTGTGTGAATGTGTGTGTGAATGGGTGAATGTGGAAATACTGTCAAAGCGCTTTGAGTACCTTGAAGGTAGAAAAGCGCTATACAAGTATAACCCATTTATTTATAATCCAAACAACCTTCCCTAGTCATGGTTGAAAATAAATTTTAAACAGCACAAAATCAATAATCAAAGTAATAAAAATAATCAAAGGTAAACACTTTAAAAACGGTTGATATTTAAGGCATCCTGATTGGGTGTGGCTTGGCAGAGATTGTCCTCCACCTACTGTTGCGTTATAAAGTGATGATTGGCAGACATGGTCACACATAACACAACCTGTTCACTGAACTTTGTAGATATTATTCAAAAAAACGTCCCATCACCATAAAAAATTCGAAATTACACCCATTTAAATCCATTGGAAGGCATGATGGGAAAAAATGCAAAACACTCCGCACTTATCCATGGTTGACTTTTGGCTTCTTGATATTTCTGATTACAAAGCGTCAGAGAGCTTCGTCACGAAAGTAAACTGGCCGTGCTTTCATATTAATTTCAAAGGCTTGGGGGTCTGACATCAGAATCAGAATAGTTTGAGAACGGGTTGACAAACTAGGAATTTTACTTGGTGCAATCGATAAAACATAAAACATGTGGCAAAATTTCCACATCTTGTGGACACTGTGAGAAACTCAGTCCGGTGACCTTGATGTGTACTTTCTCACCTACCAAAGCGCACCATTAACTTATATGACCTAAACCAAACAACCTTCCCTAGTCATGGTTGAAAATAAATTTGAATTACAAAGAAAATACAAGAAATGGATTACAAAGCACGGAAGTGAACAAGGTAGGAGTTGAACTTTCACATACTCTTGACATTCAATTATCCTGGTGTAAAAGAATGCACTGGTAATGTGTGGATGAAGTACTTCACACTGCATTGTGTTACCTAACAAAGGTAAACACTTCAAAACGGTTGATATTTAAGGCATCCTGATTGGGTGTGGCTTGGCAGAGATTGTCCTCCACCTACTGTTGTGTTATAAAGTGATGATTGGCAGACATGGTCACACATAACACAACCTGTTCACTGAACTTTGTAGATATTATTCAAAAAAACGTCCTATCACCATAAAAAATTCGAAATGACACCCATTTAAATCCATTGGAAGGCATGATGGGAAAAAATGCAAAACACTTCGCACTTACCCATGTTTGATTTTTGGCTTCTTGATATTTCTGATTACAAAGCGTCAGAGAGCTTCGTCACGAAAGTAAACTGGCCGTGCTTTCATATTAATTTCAAAGGCCCGGGGGTCTGACATCAGAATCAGAATAGTGTTTATTGCCATTGTTTGAGAACGGGTTCACAAACTAAGAATTTTACTTGGTGCAATCGAGCAACGTAAAACATAAAACATGTGGCAAAATTTCCACATCTTGTGGACATTGTGAGAAACTCAGTCCGGTGACCTTGATGTGTACTTTCTCACCTACCAAAGCGCACCATTAACTTGTATGACCTAAACCAAACAACCTTCCCTAGTCATGGTTGAAAATAAATTTGAATTACAAAGAAAATACAAGAAATGGATTACAAAGCACGGAAGTGAACAAGGTAGGAGTTGAAGTTTCACATACTCTTGATATTAAATTATCCTGGTGTAAAAGAATGTACTGGTAATGTGTGGATGAAGTACTTCACACTGCATTGTGTTACCTAACAAAGGTAAACACTTCAAAACGGTTGATATTTAAGACATCCTGATTGGGTGTGGCTTGGCAGGGATTGTCCTCCACCTACTGTTGTGTTATAAAGTGATGATTGGCAGACATGGTCACACATAACACAACCTGTTCACTGAACTTTGTAGATATTATTCAAAAAAACGTCCTATCACCATAAAAAATTCGAAATTACACCCATTTAAATCCATTGGAAGGCATGATGGGAAAAAATGCAAAACATTCCGCACTTATCCATGGTTGATTTTTGGCTTCTTGATATTTCTGATTACAAAGCGTCAGAGAGCTTCGTCACGAAAGTAAACTGGCCGTGATTTCATTTAATTTCAAAGGCCCGGGGGTCTGACATCAGAATCAGAATAGTTTTTATTGCCATTGTTTGAGAACGGGTTCACAAACTAGGAATTTTACTTGGTGCAATCGTACAAAGTAAAACATAAAACATGTGGCAAAATTTCCACATCTTGCGGACATTGTGAGAAACTCGGTCCGGTGACCTTGATGTGTACTTTCTCACCTACCAAAGCGCACCATTAACTTGTATGACCTAAACCAAACAACCTCCCCTAGTCATGGTTGAAAATAAATTTGAATTACAAAGAAAATACAAGAAATGGATTACAAAGCACGGAAGTGAACAAGGTAGGAGTTGAAGTTTCACATACTCTTGATATTCAATTATCCTGGTGTAAAAGAATGTACTGGTAATGTGTGGATGAAGTACTTCACACTGCATTGTGTTACCTAACAAAGGTAAACACTTCAAAACGGTTGATATTTAAGGCATCCTGATTGGGTGTGGCTTGGCAGGGATTGTCCTCCACCTACTGTTGCGTTATAAAGTGATGATTGGCAGACATGGTCACACATAACACAACCTGTTCACTGAACTTTGTAGATATTATTCAAAAAAACGTCCTATCACCATAAAAAATTCGAAATTACACCCATTTAAATCCATTGGAAGGCATGATGGGAAAAAATGCAAAACACTCTGCACTTATCCATGGTTGACTTTTGGCTTCTTGATATTTCTGATTACAAAGCGTCAGAGAGCTTCATCACGAAAGTAAACTGGCCGTGCTTTCATTTAATTTCAAAGGCCCGGGGGTCTGACATCAGAATCAGAATAGTGTTTATTGCCATTGTTTGAGAACGGGTTCACAAACTAGGAATTTTACTTGGTGCAATCGTACAAAGTAAAACATAAAACATGTGGCAAAATTTCCACATCTTGCGGACATTGTGAGAAACTCAGTCCGGTGACCTTGATGTGTACTTTCTCACCTACCAAAGCGCACCATTAACTTGTATGACCTAAACCAAACAACCTTCCCTAGTCATGGTTGAAAAAAAAATTAGAATTACAAAGAAAATACAAGAAATTGATTACAAAGCACGGAAGTGAACAAGGTAGGAGTTGAAGTTTCACACACTCTTGATATTCAATTATCCTGGTGTAAAAGAATGCACTGGTAATGTGTGGATGAAGTACTTCACACTGCATTGTGTTACCTAACAAAGGTAAACACTTCAAAACGGTTGATATTTAAGGCATCCTGATTGGGTGTGGCTTGGCAGAGATTGTCCTCCACCTACTGTTGCGTTATAAAGTGATGATTGGCAGACTATAAAACAATGGCGCTCGAGGACTGATTGGTGTTTTTACAACGCCGGACCCTCACAATATCTGGAAAGTCGAAACAGGCCACGCCCCCTCCCCTCCCCCGGTACCGCACGATAAATATTTTCCATCGCTATATTTGTGTCTGCACTTCTCAGGTTGCTTTAGCAGCTTTTTGGCCGTCGTTTGATTTCCGCCAGCAGGCGCAGACAGGATCTCGGCATACCTCCTATGTGTTTGCAAAGATAAGGAAGCGAGCGGGCCCGATAACGCCAGGGTTCCGCTGGAGGGCCACACCTCTGCTCTCCACTCAGACGGGCACTTCCACTTTTGTGAAAGTGAGCACATTTCCACGGATGGAAGTTGATTTTGGCAGGGATTGTTTGGGGAAAAAAGTGTACTGTAGATCCTGCCACTGTTTCGCAAGACCTATTGTGCTGAGATCATGGACAGAAAGGCGATGATGCTGCGTTGATGTCATGGCGTTGGCAGGAAATCATAGCATTAATTCAATATTTAATCAAGTTGTTCTGATGTCATTGCTCTTATTTTTGCCCCCGAAAATGCTCCGACGGAAGACCGATTGTGTTCTAATTTCATAACAATTTAAAGGCCTACTGAAATGATTTTTTTTTATTCAAACGGGAATAGCAGATCCATTCTATGTGTCATACTTGATCATTTTGCGATATTGCCATGTTTTTGCTGAAAGGATTTAGTATAGAACAACGTCGATAAAGTTCGCAACTTTTGGTCTCTGATAAAAAAAAAAACCTTGCCCCTACCGGAAGTAGCGTGACGTTGTCAGTTGTTCACTCCCTCATATTTTCCTATTGTTTTCAACGCAGCTAGAGCTATTCGGACCATTACCCCATTAATTTGAGCGAGGATGAAAGATTCGTGGATGAGGAACGTTAGAGTGACGGACTAGAATGCAGTGAAATACATATTTTTTTTCGCTCTGACCGTAACTTAGGTACAAGCTGACTCATTGGATTCCACACTCTCTCCTTTTTCTATTGTGGATCACGGATTTGTATTTTAAACCACCTCGGATACTATATCCTCTTGAAAATGAGAGTCGAGAATGCGAAATGGACATTCAGTGCCTTTTATCTCCACGACAATACATCGGCGAAACGCTTTAGCTACGAGCTAACGTGATAGCATCGTGCTTTAACTGCATATAGAAAGAAAAAAAATAAACCCCTGACTGGAAGGATAGATAGAAAATCAACAATACTATTAAACCGTGGACATGTAAATACACGGTTAATGCTTTCCAGGCTGGCGAAGGTTAACAATGCTGTGCTAACGACGCCATTGAAGCCTACTTAGCAACCGGACCGCACAGAGCTATGCTAAAAACATTAGCTCTCCACCTACGCCCGCCAGCCAGCCTTCATCTGCTCATCAACACCCGTGCTCACCTGCGTTCCAGCGATCGGCGGAAGGACGAAGGACTTCAGTAGGAAGTCAAGGTGAGGTCGGCGGCTAGCGCGTCTGCTCTCCAACAAAGTCCTCCTGGTTGTGTTGCTGTAGTCCGCTGCTAATACACCGATCCCACCTACAACTGTCTTCTTTGCAGCCTTCATTGTTCATTAAACAAATTGCAAAAGGTGTCCAGAATACTGTGGAATTATGAAATGAAAACAGAGCTTTTTGTATAGGATTCTACGGGGTACCATAACTTCCGTTTAACTGACTACGTCACGCGCATACGTCATCATACCGCGACGTTTCAGCCGGATGTTTCCCGGGAAATTTTAAATGTCACTTTATAAGTTAACCCGGCCGTATTGGCATGTGTTGCAATGTTAAGATTTCATCATTGATATATAAACTATCAGACTGCGTGGTCGGTAGTAGTGGCTTTCAGTAGGCCTTTAAGTTCAGTTCAGTTTCAGTTTATTTGGAACGTGCGTACGATAATGCGCCACATATTTCCATTTGTCTCATTACAGCACCTCCGAAAAGGATAAGGAAGAAGCAGAGTTTATTTAATCCTACCCCTTTTCATTCCATAGCAATTTTATTTATTTATTTATATATTTTTTTAATTATTTATTATTTATTTTATTTTATTTATTATCAAAAAAAGTGTTATTACCGCCCTGACATCGGTAGGTCGTGAGTTCAAACCCCAACCGAGTCATACCAAGACTATAAAAATGGGACCCATTACCTCCCTGCTTGGCACTCAGCATCAAGGGTTTGGAATTGGGGGTCAAATCACCAAAATGATTCCCGGGCGCGGCCACCGCTGCTGCTCACTGCTCCCCTCATCTCCGAGGGGGTGAGGGTGATCGGTCAAATGCAGAGAATAATCACTTATTCTTCTGTTGTCTGATTCTATACATAAGTTTCGGGTGATACGACAAGTTTTGGTATCAATTTGATACCAAACAGTTACAGGGTCATACATTGGTCATAATTAAAGTATTATCCTGTGTCCAGGCACATATTTTCATTTTATAAACAATAAAAAATTACAAAAGATACTACAATGATAACATCGATTTACACTACCGTTCAAAAGTTTGGGGTCACCCAAACAATTTTGTGGAATAGCCTTCATTTCTAAGAACAAGAATAGACTGTCGAGTTTCAGATGAAAGTTCTCTTTGACCCCACAAATGTGATGCTCCAGAAACTCAATCTGCTCAAAGGAAGGTCAGTTTTGTAGCTTCTGTAGCGAGCTAAACTGTTTTCAGATGTGTGAACATGATTGCACAAGGGTTTTCTAATCATCAATTAGCCTTCTGAGCCAATGAGCAAACACATTGTACCATTAGAACACTGGAGTGATAGTTGCTGGAAATGGGCCTCTATACACCTATGTAGATATTGCACCAAAAACCAGACACTTGCAGCTAGAATAGTCATTTACCACATTAGCAATGTATAGAGTGTATTTCTTTCAAGTTAAGACTAGTTTAAAGTTATCTTCATTGAAAAGTACAGTGCTTTTCCTTCAAAAATAAGGACATTTCAATGTGACCCCAAACTTTTGAACGGTAGTGTATATGAACTATGTGCGGCTCTTGTTCTTGGTATCATTACAGTCGACGTCTGTGTAGACCCACCCATGGCATTTGTTTATTTTTAGGAGAGCTTGCTTGCTGTTAGCGGTGAGCTGTTGTATCCTCCTACGGTGTGTAGTGAAGCATGTTTAGCTATTCCTCGTCCTGCAGGGATGATACTTGTGAGAAACGTACTTTATTTGTCGCCATGGAGACAAGGATTAGTGATTTAGACGTAACTAAAACACTACAGACTGTGGATGGATGTTGGCCGAACAAGAGCAAGAGATAAGCGACACTTCT